>NC_072733.1:122363355-122415458 GCF_026930045.1 Uloborus diversus
GGGGTGTTAAAGAAAATGTTGGTTCAACTGTATCCCCCGAAACTTTTGTTTAGGTAAAGTTAGGAGAGTTTGCTTACAATTCAAAATAATCGAAAAACACACTCTAGGTATCAGTGATTAACTAAAAAATTCATTTATAATTTTGACATCAATTAATGGTTATGCATTGCCCTTGCAATTTTGCGTACGTATTAATGTAATGCAACAATCGTAACAAAACCAAGATGGCATTTTTGAGCAATCCGTGCGTAAAGGGTGGGATAAATTGACTACAGGCGTCCCTCGTATAACATGGCATTTGAACAACGCGGTTTTGATATTAAAAGATACCAAATTTACGATTATTATAAAACAGTTTTGAAATTACACGGTACGAAACTTGAACTTAATTTTTCATGGTTTTGATACAACACGAATGTTATATTTACAAAAAAATTGAATTTCATTTTTGTTCAACTCTTTCTGTTAATGTTTGATACTAACTCTAATACTTTACTTTGTTTTTATGAAACTTGGTTACGATACAATGTAGTACACATCCCTTGATTTACATTATTTCTAAGTCTCGTATAACACAGTTTCGATAAAACACAAAACATGGTTTCGATACAACACGATACATATTGACATGATTTTTAAGATATACATGATTAATTAGTGCAAAAGAAGAGTTAAAATGTTATTTTTAAAAAAATCTTGTATAACACGGTTTCGATACTACACGGAACGAATTAACCGTGTTACACGAGGGACGCCTGTACACGAGTAGGACAGATTGCACTAAATACCAACTATACAACTAAATTATTAATATCAGTAATTGCAATTTAAATATTATTATTTTAAGGTCTTTGTGTACAAGCATTATTTATCATAGTAGGAATATTATAGTATTTTTTCTAAAATTGATGTAATATCAACTTTTACTTTCTACTCAATTATTTTTCATCAAACAAATTTATTACCAAACCTGTTTTTTTCCCTTTAAGCTTGATTAAAAATTCATTTCGTATGTTTTAGGCACACTTTGCCATCTATAAGAAGTAACCAATAAGCTACGTAATCTCTCCGACCATGTAAATGAATGAGAATGCTATGTTATCTCTCCTAAGTAGCAGATGCGCGAGCACTCCTACTTCGGTAGGAGAGGTACTGCCTGTAGCTTCACTAGAAACCACTTAAATCAAATTATTTTACTTTGCTGCCATTCTATAAAATTTAGAGAGAGATGTATCGAAATTCATGCATTTAGCTCGATTAAAAATCGCAATGTTTTGATATTTTATTATAAACTCTCTCACGAATTAACATACGCTTTCATATCCACACTGAAATACTGCTTTTGTATAAATGGATGAAGTCTTTGTGCTCTTACTCGACGAATCTGCTTCTGCGTAATCTCTACTCTCCTTACCGTGTTAATTTTCATAGGGCAGCTTTGGGGAAACGATGGTAACTTTGAAAAATAAGTATTGATAACAATTGATGATGCATAAACGGTTCAGTTGATATGCGATGTTGGGCTTTAAATGATGATCAACATTAATTTCTGAATACATGATTTGATTTGACGATGATGACAACAACAATTTCTGAATCTTCTAAATTTAGAAATACCCCTATTTTCATCTAACTCTATTTCTTACTATACGAAACGTGTTTTTTAAGTAAGGTCCGTTTTGTTTTAGACACCAGTAGTTCGCTCGCATATCGCAACGAACACGTGCGTCGTGTACCGGCATGCCTCGGGAACAACTGTGCTCATTTTTCAGTTCTGCATTTACCTGTACGGTTTTGTTCTATGCTTTCATAATGTTTAAGACTATCAACTCGCCCTCCGCGTGTGAGGTTCGCTCAGTGATACGCCTTTTGTCAGCAAGGAACCTGTCTGCTGCAGAAATTCATTGACAGATTTTCGAAGTGTACGTAGATACTGTTATGAGTGAAAGCAAAGTGCGTAAATGGGTAAGAAACTTCAAAGATGGCCGTGACGACGTCCATGATCAGGAGCGTTCCGGTCGACCTTCTTTGATTACAGATTATTTGATGACTTCAGTGGAAGCGAAATCTTCGCAAATTTGTCGATGAATTTATGCACAGAGAGGTTCCTTGCTGACAAAAAGCGTATCACTGATAAACCTCACATGCGGCGGGCGAGTTGATAGTCTTAAACATTATGAAAGCATAGAACATAACCGTACATATTAGCTACAGGGCTGAAAATGAGCACAGTTGTTCAAGAGGCACGAAGCTGCACGACGCATGTGTTTGTTGCGGTATGCCCCCGAACTACCGATATGAAAACAAAACAGACCTTACTTAAAACACACGCCTCGTATTTTACGTTTTTTCTGTAACGGTGAGTTTTCTCAATTTTGTATTGACTAAAAAAATATCGTTTTAATGTCTTTTTCAAGCCATCTCATTATTTGTTTCGTCTTGTGTTGATCGTAATTTTTGTTGATTACATAAAATTTGTCTGTTTTCATATAGCTGTATGCGTTGTTGTTATTCATGCCTTTTAAGAGACCCAAGACCAATTCGCGTAGCATGTATGAATGTAATGCAGCGAGGAAGAGTTTCTGTGAAAGTGTGGCCTCCACAAAAAAAAAAAAAAAAATCTGTCGTCTGAGAATACAATCACTTCGACAACTTAGATATACTTCTGGAAGGTTAGGGAAGGTTGAAAACAACTTTCCACCTTAGGTAATTGCTAGCGACTACAGGCTTTTTGAACACAATGGTTTTTATAGTAGTACCCTGTAAGTATTTCATGACGTCAGGCACTAAGCACAGGACCATCCGCATACGAGTACGGTGATTTATATACTGCCTTGCTAAACGCAAAAGTCGTATCTGCAGCTGCGTTCAAAATGAGAAATTGCCGTTCAAAGTTTGGTGCCTCCATGTATTTGATTCGGACGAAACTTTTTTAGCTTTTTTGTTAAAAATATTCCTCATTGGCAAATGACAGTAAAACTTTGTGTTGAGTTGAAATATGTGACAAAGGTCCTGGTGATCGTAACTCAATTTAGATGAAAAGTGCAGATACCACTTTTGTGCTTAGCACAGCAGTATACTTTTTCATATAGTGTACTACAATGTCAATGAATATGTAAGAATACGAGCAAATTATATAAAACAAATTTTAATTCAACTGATTTTTTTTAAAAAAAATATTCTTTTTAGCTTTAACTTTAAGCGTATACTTGGCTTACGTACCAGGAGCAAAAAGAAAGCATTAGGGAAAAAAGCTTTTAAGTCCTTTTATCCGAGCACATGCATATATACTTATACACACATATACTTATTTTAGTTAAACTTGAACTTCACAAACTTTTGAATCGTTTAATAAATAAATAAAATATTAAAGTAACATTCTCTAGAAATATACATGTTTCGATACCAGCGGCTTTTAATTCATTGTATTTTGCATAAATCAGTTCTTTGATAAATCTATGGTCATTGTTCTGGGATTTGCGTTTTATTTGTCCACTGAATTTTAATTTCAAAATTTATGTCGGAAAATTAGTCGGAATTATGTCAGGAATACGCTGAAAAAAGGAACAACAGACGCATTCAGTAGTTTACGTTTTCGCGGTTGCACACAGCTTGTCATGTGTCATAGTTTGAACACATGAGCATGTGCGAAAGTGAAGAATTTCCTTGCTGCTGTTGCTACTGGTGTGATTTATTTCTGAAAAATAGTGTTAAATATATCGAAAACTTTAGTCATTCGTGGTTTTAATTATATTAAACTAAGATTTTAGGCAAAAAAATGAAATAATAATAATAATAATAACAACAATGTTTTTTTTTTTTTTTTTTTTGTGTGCAAGAGATTAGTTATACCAAGTCTTCTGAATTAAATTAAAAAACAAACTATAGAATTAGCTATTATCTTAAGCATAGTTGTCTACTAAAACTGAACAATCGTTCTTCCCATTATTTTCTTAATCGTATTACGTTCCTTTCTCAAGAACCTGGTGTGTTCAACCATAAACACAAGACATTTATGACTAATAAAAATATTTGTCTGTCTGTGTCCAAGACAAAATAAATTGCTTGATAAAATATATGCATTATTTCTTGTCTCTTGATGGTTATATGGTTTTCAAAGAAAAACATAATATTATTTTCTGTTTGTTTTGCAATATGCAAAACGGTCAGGGCATTTAAACATTTTTATTTTTTCCTAAATTAGAACAAATATTTTAGATTGGTTTATTTTTGGGCTGTATGTTATGATGATAATACTTTTTTTTATTTACATAATATTTATGTTTTGAGAACTAATTAGAGCGCAAGATTTCTATTCCTTGATGTTTATAGTTTGCAAATAGTTTACTTAACGATAGTTTTAGACAAGGAAGAAAACATTAAATATTAACATAGAATGGATTTTTTAAACGTCTTAAAGAGAAATGCTTAAAATGAATAAATATCATTGATTGTTTCGTTGTTTATGTCTTTTTAAGTATTAACTAACTGCCTAA
The DNA here is from genome assembly GCF_026930045.1 of Uloborus diversus. Lineage (NCBI taxonomy): Eukaryota > Metazoa > Arthropoda > Arachnida > Araneae > Uloboridae > Uloborus > Uloborus diversus. Next base: position 122,367,852 of record NC_072733.1, read on the forward strand.
TGCACTTGTCACGGCGAATCGAGCCAATTGTATTTTTATTTTTTTTAATAAAAGGTTGCATTTTTTAAAGTCATTCTGAATTACATGAAATACACCGCCAACTCAGTCATTTCCAGCCGAGGACTGCAGTCCTCGGCTGGAAATGACTGAGTTGGCGGTTGTATTTCATGTATTTCTGCTTTAGCCCTGGCAATATGGCGGTAATTTACTGAATATATTATTCTGAATTATCAACTTTTACTAGCTATTTTTTAAACTAAAAATGTACAATTAAATAAAAAAAGACTATAAACCACCCTCTTAATTTCTTGTTCTGTTTCATATTATTTTGCTTAAAGCACTTTAAATAAAACAGAGTAAAAACTTCCACATGCAAAAATCTTTAAAAATACCCTTTTGTCCTACTGTAGTTATAAGATTTAGTTGCAGAATAGTATTTTTTTCCAAGGAATGAAAATGAATGCACTTTTTTTTCATACTTTTACCATGCTGCTAACCATTAAATTAACGTGTAAAGCAAAATTAGCACCTGTGGACAGTATAATCGCTAATGGTAAAGTACGTATATGAAAAAAATAGCATCTAGAAGTATTTAACTTAAGTGCTAAATTTAAAATTATGAGAGAGAGCTACGTTGCTTATCTAAAAAAAAATATTTTTGCATTTTTCTGATTATTTGCATTTTATTACTGTCAGTTGCACATGTTTGGTCATAATATATGATTAATATTTTAACAAACTTACAGAATGCAATTTTTTGTAATAAAAATACAAAATCAAGCTTAACTGTTGTTTTGAAAGATAAAGTAATTATTACATGAGGGGCGGTGAAATAACAAAACGCAATTTCTTTCCAAAATCAATATTTTTTTGAACTCATGACGATGTACATGGCACTTTAAAGTATGTTTTACAAAATGTATTCGCAATTAAGAAAATCGTTTTAATGAAAGGTAGAAAATAATAGTTATATTTACAGTTTTTATAATAAAGTACTATATAATTACACGAAACTTTCAAAATATTTTCTATACCGAAACTTCAGAAAGAAAGTAGAATATCTAATCCGAGGAATAACTGCAAGTTATCCTATTGTTGCTTTTCGATGACAGTATATTATCTAGTCTACACGTTAAAAAAAAGTCCTGAAATTTTTCAGTAAAAATGAGTGGCATCCATGTTGCCAGTAACATTTATCGTAAAATCCTATTTTACTGTAAAATTTTACGGCAAAAAAAGGAGACTTAAAAAACGCAAAATGTGAGCCGCAGGTTCGATCTCGAGATCTTCGGATTAGCAGTCGGCTTTGCTGCCCACCATACGAGTTGGGAACATCGATTAAAGGGAAATACAGGGTTTTCTACTTCGTTTATGTAAAACACATGGTATTTTAATTGGCGCTGAAATAGTTTCTTTCGATACAATTTAATGTAATCTTTTTCTGTGCTGTAAACACCCCATTTTACAGTAGTATTCAATATTAAAGTTTCCTGAACTTTTAACAGTGCGCGCACCAGCTGTTAGTTTAAACGAGCTGATGTTGTGCATCACATAACTTCCTTTACGCCAATTTAATGATAATAGCGCCTTCGAGTAAGCAAGGAAACACTAAATATTTTCACCCCTAGTTTCTTGCGATCCGAAGCAAAGAAAAAAAAACCGTTTCACACACATTTATTTACCCATCATTGGCAATTTTAATGTGATTCAGTGGTTAATTCTTTAAATATCACCAACATTGGCCAAACTAAAACGAGACTTAAAATTTTTAAAAAATGCCAATTTTTTTTTGCCAAGTTGGCAAATAAACTTGGCAGCCAAAAGCTTGACGAAATATCTCCAAGTGTTTGAAAAATTATAACACCACTTGAGTAAGCATTGAAATTAACAATGATTTCTCCCGAAAAAGGTGTAAAAGACCCCCTTAGGAACATCGGATTGCAACCAAAGGGAAGGTGCACAACTAGACCCCACTAGGAGTCTACGTACCAAAGTTCACCTTTCTGGGACATACCGTTTTTGAGTTATGCGAGATACCTACACATACGTACATACACACATACGTACATTAGGGTGGGTCATCGTCCTATGATAAAAAAAAAAGTTTCCGATTTCCATTGGACAGGGCAAGAAAAAGGTGCCAAATGATGTTTTAAGGTTATATATAAAATTTCATTCGATTAGGAGTTCATTTTTTGCCTCCGGATTGAGTTTGAAAAACCTTTATTTAAGGAAAAAAGTCTATTTTCCTAAAAAAAAATGAACTGACGTGTGCATCACATGACTTCCTTTTACGCCAATCAAATGATAATAGCGCCTTGGAGTACGCAAGGAAACACTAAATATTTTGAACCCTAGTTTCTTTCGAACCGAATATGTATTCTGCCATAACACCTCTTAAAAACACTTTGTGTTTTTTTTTTTGCTTTCCTTCCTAGGGATACATGTTAAATGAAATCAACTATGTACAAGGTTTCTCTTTTTGAATGTTTCTTAAGCAGATCACCAGTTTTGTAATTTGAATGAAGAAATTTTCAAAATATGTTTGTGCCAGACTATAATTTCCTAAAGATACAATGCTGATAGCTGCATAGCATCATAACATGTTTTGGTTTTTAGTCAACATGCTAGCGATTTAAATAACAAAACATATCAGTTAAACTACATAATCCCCAAAAAATTACATTTTCCAGCATCTTGATAATCTACTTAAGAATAACAATCATAATATGTGTTACATTATAAATTTTTCCGACCGAAACATTAAATAAACTATCTTCTGATGAAATGTGACATATTTGCATGCTTAAACACGCAGAAAACCAAAATGGTAAACATAGATTTTGGCATTAAATAGAAAATTGAATTTTTTTTTTTTTCGTCGTGTCCATGGACAATTAAATGGCTCCGTGTGTCTTCAAGACTGCGTCCGCTAGCTGCAACGCATCTGTGCTGTAGAGAACCTCTCGAAGTTCTGAAGCCAGTGGCACCATACCCAGCTGCAGAACATGTGGGATAAGGGCCGGGCACTCAAGAATGTGATCCGGAGTCAGTTGGGTTCTCGTTTTGTCGGGAAGAATTTTCATCCCTTTATAGTGGTTTGTTCTTAATCTTGCAATTGTAGATGTTAGGATTCTGGGGCAATCAAAGTCGGTGATGAGGGGCTTCTTAAAGGTATGTGGCAGAAGTCTATATTTTGCGACAGCATTTGAGTCTGCTAGCGTGATGGTGGTGCAAGGTTTGCCAATGTTTCTGCCTTCTTTTGCTAGGGAATCCGCACGCTCATTCCCTTCAATATTCACGTGTGCCGGTATCCATTGCAGCATGCAGGATTTTCCATTGCCGTGCAAGTCTTCGAGTAGGGCATTTATGGCAGAGGTGATGTTGGTTGCTCCGTTTTTGATTGCTTCTAAGGCCGCTTTTGAGTCAGAGAAGATTGCCAATCCATCAGTTGGGACTGAGATCTCTTGACTGGTCATGTAAAAAGTGAGTGCCTCCTTAATCGCAAGAAGTTCTCTGGTGAAGTTAGAAGCAATTATGCCTGTGTTGATTTTATGTGTATATTTATCTCCATTTCGAAGGAGGAAGAGAATGCCAGCACCTCCTTTATTGAGGGATATGTCAGATGAGCCGTCCGTATAGACAGTCACAAAGTTACCCTGGGAGACTTTTTCAATCGTCTCAAGGCCTTTTTGTCTGAGTGTTTGTGGGTCTTCTTTTTTCGAGCATGGCTGTAGGAGGTTCAAATTAATCTTTGTTTCCTTTGGTGGCTTTCTGGGAAATAGAGGCTCTTGCAAAAAGTTCAAGGTGGAATGCTCTAACTTTATTTGGCTCCTGATGTCTCCATCAAGTTGGAGCGTTGATGATCTTTTAAGCCTTTTCCTGTCTTTCCATGCGTTGAACACTCTGGTGGAGATATGGTCTTTGTTGTAGCAAAGTAGTTTGTTGGTGAACTTAATGGTGGTAATATTGCGCCTACACTCCAGAGGAGGCAGACCACATTCCTGTTCAACTTTAGAAAATTGAATATATATTGAAAATAAATTATTTTCAAATGTAAACTGTTTGAGATAGCATAATGCACAAGTAATAGTCAGATAGGTAAATGACTTACATGCATGTATCTATGTATGTAGTTAAAATAATAACTTCAAGATAAAATGCATTTTACATTTTGAGTTTGTTATTTCTTAGGTTCCTGAACAAATTTTTACTAATACTCTAAACGATCTGAACATTTATTCATAATAAAATGCTTAAAAACTTATTAGTGTAAATATATTGCATTGACAGTGTCGTAAATATTTTTTAAAAAACAAATACAAAAACTGACTTAGTTAGCGCCGGTCTGCGTCGTAAAACGTTTTATGTGAAAAAGACTTCCTAAAGCAAATAATCTTTCTAAACGTATTTTACCAAAACAAATATTTGCTTATTTATTCATTTCTGCTTCTTGCCAAGAATAAAGATCTGTAAATAGGATATAAAAGTAAAAGTCTAGCTCGATTTATTTCCGTGAGGAAATTGAAGAAGTAGTGAGGAATGGAATGATTCTAGAGCTTAGAAATAAATTGCTTCGATGTAGATTTAAGTACTGAAGAGGTTGATGACAGTGAGAGAGGAAAATGTACATCTAAATATCTGCAGAATAAATACAATGAAGGAGCTAATACGTCGGTGTGAAGTACTTATGAACTTTTTGGTAATTAAAAGCACAATAACTTTAAGAAAGCATTGAGAAATCACAACTTTAGTAAAAAGGCACCGATTCACCATGAACGCATGCTATAAATATCTGTAATGAACAGCCATTTGCATATACAATTACTTTTAATTTTGGTATCATGAAATATATATATAAATAAAGGTTGAAATGGAATGGTCGGTGATAAGGTGGTTACGGGGTACTAAAGATAAGCTGCAAAAGCGTTTCGAATAATGATGAAGAGAGGATTTAGAAATATAAATGCTGGTTTATTTACATTATATAAACATTTGCATGCGTGATCTAATAGTATAGTGGTATAAGTACATAATATTGTATAATGGCCATTTTTAAAGACTATTAATTAAAAAACCTTGCTGATCAGCAAATAAGATAAAGTGATGTGATACATATGTATAACAACATGGTTTGTAATCAAAATTTCAATTTACAATTTCTAGGGTAAAATATAAATGCAAAAGTGATGGAACATTTCAGAAAAAAAAAATATACGACCTATTTATGCTCAGAAACCTGTGAATCGGTGAATCACAATTTTGAAGACACCAACATCATTATTTTTACAAATCATAAATCGCTCCTCACACGATTTATTAATTCGTTGGTGATACTTGTTTCACGCGTTTTATCGCTAGGTTACTTTTTAGGATGCATCGGGATTTTACACCTTGGTCGTCATGCTCATCAGATGCACAAGAGTTTACCAAGAACTGTAGATCTCCTTATTCTCACTTCGGCGTCCGCATCTCTAGGACATCTGCATTCGTAGGTCGAAGAAATTCGCCTTCCTACTTGTTTTAGCAGAAAGCTCAAGACACGAAAAAAAAATCGACGATCTCAAGATCTCATCAGTATGTGATTCGACCAGCAGAAAATCTTAAGTTCATTTCTTGATCAGGGAAGAGTTCCGTCGAAGATCTCTCCGGAAAATCAGCCGGTGGTAGTTGTTTTTGAAACGTAAGACACTAAAGATGAGCCGTCGTTGTAACAATTCACATTTTACTAAACCATTGCAAATATGAAAGAGTTTTTGTGTGCATGACCTCCGAACACTACAAAGTGTCGGGGAGTCGAGGAAACGTCTTGCAAACTACATTTTTGTACGAATTCCACGAACTTCTTTTGAATGAAAAATCAAACCATGCCGGAATGTGTAGGTTAACTGTATGGTTGCAGTTACAAGTGGTCGAAACGGTGAGAGGTAGAAAAAGCGGCCGTTGGGATAGAGGTACCGCTTGCATGGAAGATGAAACGCAGTAAAAGGTAGGGGTGGCAAATTATGATTGTTAACAGTTGGGTAACTAGAATAGGTGCTTCAAACCCATTTAAGATCTTAAAACATTCCATTTATGGCTTCTGGTTCTTTCTATGCTATATTATCTCTCAGTTAATACTTTAACTCTTTTGTAAACAAAGTATGTTGTTATAGAAGGATAGCTAGCTTTTGTGTCTCAATTCGGCTTAATCCTTTCTGGTGATAGTGTATTAGGGTAAAAAACAGCCAGACGTATCAGATAATCGTATCAGAAATCTTGAAAGAAAATGGTTACAGGGTCATTCCATGCGAAATGAGCAAAAATCGCAAAAAAGTGGTGGCCGCATGGTAACAGATTTTTATGAAATTTGGTATACAGGTTCCTTTTATGCCTTTATAAAAACATCTAAAATATTTTTGCTTAAAATGTTTTATTTGAATAGTTACATGCGATTGAAAATTGGTCAAATTGAACAGCATTCTCATAAATGCTAAATGTTGCACTTTTGAAGGCTTGTATCTTATTAACTGTTTAATGAAAACATAAAAGTTATATGTTGTTGGAATCTATGGAGTACGGTAATTAATCTGATATCAGTTAAATTTTCAAAGTTATTATAATTAACTTTTAACCGAGTTTCAAAAACTGAAAATATTTCAATTTTCTCATAATTAAGCATTTTATTTTTTAATCTCAATCTTTAAGGAATGCATTAGCTTTGATGAAATTCATACCCAATAATGTGCTAAGTATCATAAAAGAAATACCATACTTTTGAAGTTGTATTTTAACTCCTTTGTCTTCAAAATCAGTTTTAAACTTAGTGACATTTTGCAAAATGATGATTTTTCCCTTCACATACCCACAAAAATTCAAATGAGGGAAAATTCAGACAACTTTCAAATTTTACAAGAATATAGAGCTGTGTTTCTACTATTTGCTTGAAGAAACTCGAAATTGGTTTTTGATTTCCGAACGTAAAATAAAATTCAGAAAAATAGCCTTTCCTTTTGTTTTATGGGGCAATTCATACAGGTTCGACGGATGGGTGCGCTCGACCATTTTTATTTATTTATTTATTTATTATTTTTTTTTTTGAAATTCATATTCCTAAAAGCTGCATATGAAAGATGTTTAAAACCACTTTTATTTTTTCTCTCAACTAGACCTTTGATTTTTTTAGAGGTCATCAAAAGTGATTTTCGTAGTCAAAAATGGGACTTTTAGACCTTTGCATTTTGGCCGAAATCTATTTGAATTACATTTATGACAGTTAATTTAACGCTTTGATGTTAAAGTGCATAAGTTGATAGTCTTACATGCTGAGTTACGTAGCTGTAAGTAAATAATTAAAATAACGGCAACAGGTTAAAGTTCAAGGCCAAATGAAAAATTTTACTAATTTCAAAGGGGGATAACTCACGTAGGGGACGGAAACACAAAATGAAATACGACAAAAACTAATCACTGGAACCATGCTAAAAAGAATATGTAACTGTTGCTGTGTGTTTGTGCACCCTTTATAGGTTACAGCCCCTCAAAAATCGGAAAAATGACGAAAATGACATTTTTCGACTCTTATAAACCAAAAAGGGATGGAGTTAAAAATAAAATTTCCTGGCCAATTGAATATTCCGTTCAGGTACTATACATGTTATACATATTGTTTTTTCTGTTTGGTTTGTAAAAAAGATACAGGTCTTTGAAATTAAGCAATTTCGCTAGTCAATTCACACACTATAACAGATAAAAAGTGTGAAAATGTCATGGCACCTTCTTAAATTGCGTATATTGTGCCCTATATAATACATTTTACTGAAAAACATATAGTAATTTTCAAAATAATTATTTTAATTTGATAACTTAGAAATATTTGAACATGAACGAGTGGAATTGACTGAGCTGGTGGTGTATTTCATGTATTTCTGCCTTAGCCCTGGCTATAGGGCGGTAACTTACTGAATGAACGAGTAGTTTATACTGTATGGAACCTGTATGGATCGACCCTTATGTGAAAATACAAGAATTCAAAGAAATAGATAAATGACTAAATGATGCAAAAGCAAGTAAATCTAACATTTATCTCAATTTAAAAAAATGTACATTTCAGACTGTACTTCATAAACATGCTTTTGAGAAAATGAAACACGAAAGAAATGGTTAGTTTTGCTAAACTTACAAAATAAAAGGAAGTAACTAATGAAATTTTACCTTAGTTCAAGTTACTCTAGTAACAAAAATACGCTGATACCAATGATTAAAATTAAGTAGCATCTAAGAGACACTTCAATATATTATATAAAAAAAATTGAGTAAATTTAGAGCATTCCCTCATCTTCAAAAAAACATCTAAAATAGAGGAAAAAATGAAATTTTTGGAAATTTTCTATTTTTTTAAGTACAATTTCGTCATCAAGAAATTCATAAACAGTTACTAAATTAGAGCAGATTACTTATAGATAGTTTTTCAATCTGAATCATTTTTACTGTTATATTTTCATTAAAAGAGCTAGAGGAGTGATTTAAAATCTGAAGTAAATTGGCAAAATTTCAGTCTTTGTTAACATCTCCGATTCAAAAAAAGATCCGAATAAATTTTACTTTGCTTTTTCCCATTAGAGATTTGTTTATAAAATGCGGAAATATTTATTTTTTAAGTGTACGTTTATAACTTATGGAGTTATTGAGTCACAAACTGGCAGCAATGAACTCTGAAAATTTAGGCTTAGCGTAAGCATCAACTTCTAACTTTAATAACAAAGCAACAAACAGTTTTTTAATTTTCATACTTTGCATTTCCTCATAGATACGCATGGTTTATGTAAATAAAAATTTTCATTGAAATCTGTGACATGTCAGCCACAGCTGATTTGCTCATTTCGCATGGAATGACCCTACACCGAATACTGCGGAATATTTGGTATTCCGATGTACCCTAGATGCCGTCTTGGAAAATGAACCTTCAGACCGATAGACAAAACATTTTTTTTTCTAATGGGGCTGCGGTAGAGGCAAAGCCTCTTGCAGACCTAGTGCGATCCCGCGGCATAGCAATCACGCTTTCACGTGACAACACTATCGGAGGGATGACATTGCCACGAGAATTTCGACGCCATGTTTCCCGGCTAGATGGAGACACCTGAGCTCTATTTGATGCGAAATTCAGCACAAGGAATTTAATTTTGCCAAGAGATACTCCACGCCAGACGAGGAATCTTTTACATGCCGCATAATCATACGACATTTTTCCTGCCGATTTACTGAATCTTGAATATCCACCGCATTTGCGGGTAAGAGACTAGCGTCTAGCGACTACACCACTCTGTCAACCCACTAAACAGCGGGAGCCGAAAAAACGAACTGAAGTATAGCGAATTACTATAGCCTTTAGTATATTTTTACTAATGCCAATGGTTCAAGTCACCTGTGGTTGATTAAACAGTTTGAAATTTTGTTTGCCGGGTCTCTAGAAAAGCACATAATACTTTGGCTTCTATCGAGTGGAACAGCAAAAAAAAGCGGTCAATTATCAATGCTTGTATATTTCAGTAGTTCATGATTCAGTTTTACCCGGCTTTCCATAATAGGGAGATGGTGGATATTTAACTTCTCAGGAGACTAGTTTCCCCTCACAAATCTGAAAAGTATTAACGTACACAATTTTTTATACTGGGTGCATTGCAAAACAGTCATGGTAGTTAACAAAAAACGAATAAATACCTTTGTGCTTGAAAATTAAACGAATCAATTAACCAACGTTTTGATGGACAAAAATTGCACATTGCTGCAGACACGTGTTTCGGTGTTGCAAGGATTATCTTTTTGAATGCAAAACTTATTACCTTTTGATTGATTTGTATTGAAAAAGGTGTTAATTGTAACACCAAAACGGGAGTCTGCAGTAATTCAATTTTTGTGTATCAAAATCCTGGTTAATTGATTCATTTAACAGTGATGTTAGGTTTACATACCCTAGCGCTAGACGTCAGATTTTGCTCATGTTTTTTAGGTTATGCGTCAACATCAGTTTTTGATGATGAGATCATTTTTCTTTTCTTTTTGGGTTCTGAATTTAAAAGGTCTTAAGCTTTTTTTTTTTTTTGGAAATATATGCAGCACATGCATAATTTTTATGGTGTGGAGGAAGATTCGAAAAGATGTTACAAGTGTCCGAAATAGCAAGTGAAATAATTTGGAAGTTAAACCTAGCTACATTTTCAGGGTTGCTCCTACAACTTTGCTAAAGATGTTTTCTATTTAGATAAACAATTAAATGTTAATCATTTTTTGTCATGGAAAAGAAATAAATCGGTGAATAAAACCTATTAAAATAAGAGTTTGTTCCTGACTTTCAATCTACGCAACAAATTGTCTGCTTACGACTCAAGTTTCATTAATAATGCTTAATTCGTAATAAATTGTATCGATTTAAGTTTAAATCACTTTCCTTATTTCTAATTTCTTAACACTGTTTCAATTTCTTATTGATCCTCGAGTAATCTATATGGTTTTCCAACAATTTGCCAAATATTGGTAACTGTTTCACAGGCACCCATGTTTTTATGAGCAATTAATGTTTCAAAATTTTAAATTGTTTATAATGAAAAATTAAATCAGAAGAGCGAAAGCTACAGTTTTTAAAGTTTGAAATGAAAAATTAATGAAATCAAAAGCGAGAATCAAAGAAATAAGGACGGTAAAACCTGCGTCAGACCTTAGACAATGAAGATAAAGTTGAAGAAACCTTACTTTGTTTTTAATACTTATTAGCATTTGATAGGAATAGATCTGTTTATCAGACATAGTCTCAGATTTATAGCAACGCACAGGGAAACCGTCTGAAAGAATCGTATACCAAATTTTGCTTTATCCGCCTAGATTAAGGTGTCTTATTTGTCGCCTGTAATTTTCCTCACAAAACTAATTACTTAAGCGAAAAGTTGTTCGACTTAAATTACAATTTTTAGCACAAAGCGTAACTGATTTCTTTTCCTCCTTATTAAAACAAATTTGAGTATCTCTCACAAGTATTTTTAGTATCATGATCTTACTTTATTATTAGTTAGTTATTTTTATCATTAAACCAACTAAAGGTACAACATTTAAAGCTCTGTACACTGGTGGAAGAAATTAAGAGAATTTTCAGATTTGATCAATTATTTCCAGAACTAATGGACCGATTTCAAGGAAATTTGGTATGTACATACATTGAAACAATACAAACCAAATAGCTATCAAAAATTTAAAATACACACGCATGGTCATAAAAAATGCTCAATATAATCGTATGGTATAAAGTAGCCGTTGCAAAATTTAACAAAAAAAAATGGGTTACTTGGGGATATAATCCCCTGTAACAGACATATAGGCCTCGCAGTGTGACTCTTTACTTGAAATGAAGCAGTTTATGGGATCCTGGGGCAATTTTTTCCACTTGTTCAACAACGCTATACTCAGGCTGTAGAGGGTTCTCGGAGGGGTATTGCGAATTGCTATTGCCCTCCCGAGCGCGTCCCAGACATGCTCTATAGAATTGGAGTCTAGAGATCTGTTTGGCCTGTGAATATCCTCCCGTTCAGGAAATTCGTTGACCAGAAGAACTCTATGTGGTCTTGTGTAAACATCCATTAAAATTAACTCTGGGGTAACAGCGCCCCTCAAGAGGTGAGCGTAGGGCTCCAAGACCACGTCCGTATACCTCACAACTATAACAGAGCCTCTCTCAAAGACATGAAGGGGCGTGCAGCCATTCAACATGATGCCTACCCAGACTGTAAAACCTCCTCATCCATAATGGTCGATTTTGCGGCTATTGGAAGGCAGGTAGTGGCTCCCGGTTCAGCTTAACCGACTATTATTGTCTTACGTTCATTGGATAGAAGCAGGAACTCAATACTTACCCTCCAATATGCGCGAAATCGACCATTATGACGGTGGTGGTTTGACGGTCTGAACAGGCATCATGTTGGGTGGCCGCACACCCCTTCATGTCTTTGAGAAAGGCTCTTTGTCCGTTGCGAGGAATAGAGATGTGGTCTTGAAGCCCTATGCTGACCTCTTGAGAGGTACTGTTAGCCCTGGGGTAATTTTAATGAATGTTAACGCAAGGCCACATAGAGCTCTTCTGGTCGACGCATTTCTGGAAGGGGAGGATATTCACTGGAGAGTTTAGGCAAGCAGATCTCTAGACTCCAGTCCTATAGAGCATGTCTGGAGAGCAATAGCAACTCGCAACACCTCTCCGGGGACCATCCATAGTCTGAGAACAGCATTGTTGAACGAGTGGAAACAATTCTCCCAGGATCCCATAAACTACTTCAATTCAAGTATGGAGACACACTGCAAGGTCTATAGGTTTGTTAGAGGGGGCCATACCTCCATTAAGCCATTTTGTTGTTCAATTTTGCAACCGCTATTTCATACCATCTAATTCTACTGAGTGTTATTTATGATCATTCGTGTGTATTTTAAATCTTGGACGGTTATTTGTTTTGCATTGTTTCAATGTATGTACATACTAAATTTCACTAAAATCAGATAATTGACCATATCTGAAGATTCTCTTTATTTCTTACACCAGTGTACAATAAGAAGCAAGGCGAGAAAATGAAAAATATTTTTTAAACCTCACGTACATCAGAAAAAAAATCTCTTCTTGTACGTTTATTGTTTTACTTCTGTAATTACATCCTTGAAGTTGCAGATTTTAAAATATTTCCTAAAAATTAAATTCCCAAAGTCGTTCCTTTAAAAGATCAAGAATGGTCTATCTTTTCTAAAAACGTAAGACGCAGTTTTGTTAGGTCGCAGTAACGTTGTATTGTAACTTAGGAAGTGCTTATTGTAAAATTGTATGTGCACAATACAACTTTATCAATTAAAACGTTCTAATATGCATGTAAAAATAAATTTACAATAGAAAAGGAGGGCATTATGCAGAAAGAGATTTAAAAAAATAAGAATGCTGGAAAAATGAAAAAGTAGGGAATTTTATTTTGACAGAAAAAAGGAAACAAATTTTTCAGTAAACATGTACTAAGTAAAATCATATATATATATATATTTTTAAGGTGCATATGATGTTAAAAAAATGTAAATATACACAGTGGTTTTTTAATAAGTTGATGAGCACAGAACCCTCTAAAAAGTACAGTACTGGACGAAACTGTGTCTAATTTCATGGACGTATATTTTGGAAATTTAAAAAAAAAAAAAAAATATATATATATATAGTATCTAAAATTTATCACCAGAGGACATTTTTGCATCAGTTTTATTTGCAACATGTGCATTTTATTTACAAACAAGATGAATATGACCACCATTGTGATGTTATAAGAACTGCATAAGATGCAAAACATTAAAACATTTTCTATGCATCCAAATCAGTTTGCCATTACCTGTAACGTTAATTCGGTTTTCAAAGTTACGATGTCAGGAGCAAGTCCTTGATACACAGCATTTTTAAAGAACATAACTACTTAAAGCCCAAAAGTGAAAGATTGGGCGACCGCAGTATTCATACCGTTGGAAATGCACGACTAATGACTGCTATTAAAGAAATGTTGCCGCCACACACTCTGTACCTGAAGTTCAATGTGGGGAGATGCACCTTCCTGCATCAGTATGGTCGAAAAACGAAATCTTATCTGACGCGTCGTGATTTCTTCGTGGCGGCTTTTGGTATTTTTTGTCTTTTGTTAAAAATTAATATTCAAAAGTGGTTTTATTGAACCTCCTTTGTAAGCACCATCCATTTGTTGTTAAAGAACTTAGTGTATGTTGCATTGTTTGGCATTTGTTTTTTCCGTTTTTACTGTAATAATCTTGCAATGTCAAAACTCCGCCTTGTGGCGAGTTTTGGTACTATTGTTTTATTTTTGAAATACTGATCCCATAGTCTGCTGTATACGCCATAAAGTTTGGTAATGTTTTGCCTAATGCTTCACTCATTCACAGCCTTATGACTGTGAACACCACCTTAAGTTATATTATCCCCACAACGTATATATATATATATATATATATATATATATATATATATATATATATATATATATATATATATATATATATATATAAAAATAATGAGTAGCTCTACTTGTTTTCTTTTTCACTACTTTCTTTAAAAGTATTTAATTTCACAAATGACCATTGCAAGTCATTTTTTACCAAATTTCACAATTTCACTCGAGTAATCTACTCATCAACTTAAAAATGTGTTTCCAGAAAAATAAACGCTTCACACGGGACGAAATTCATTTTAAAGTGTTTTCTCACCGAAGCGTGCGATTCTTTTAGATTCATAAGAAAGACACAACTGAATGCCTTATAATATGAAACATGGGATTGTGCATGCACTCCTACCGTTTGTGACCATTATCCTACAATGAAAAAGGCTACCAGGAGGAAATTACTTTCACTCTAGTATAAAATGTATTGATTTTTTGATTTGAAAAGAAAAAAAAGTTAAATTAGGCGCAGTTGATAAGAGACTATTCATCAACAGTGTGCTTTGTTTAAAATATAAAAATATTATTAATAACAATAATGAAACAATTTTTTGAAGAGTTTATTTTCCATAGGAAAAACATTTTCACTTAAAGAAAAAACTGCATGACTCACATTTTTATCTGTTATTTCATCAGTTTTATATGTTTTACTACTTATTAACGACGAGACTAATTTAAACAATATGCTTTTTTTAATAATCAATAAAACTATATAGTTAATCTAAATTGTAGGAGGAGGAATGAGTGCCTTTGGAAGAAACAAAAAAAAAATAGAGAGACAGGATGAGTAACATTTTACGTATCGCAGGTATTTTACTTGTCTTAGACAAATATGAAAAACAATTTATGTGTCGATGTAAACATCAAACGTTCAAAAATCGACAACATCGCGATAACAGTTTAGGCGGCGGTTATCCTATTTGTACATCAGAGCCAGACTAACATAAGTCCAAAAATTGCAATTTTTCGTTTATTAGTGCATTGTATGTAGAATCCTATTCTACATCGAGCTATGTGAAACTGTAATTCTATTTAAAAAAAAAATATTTTTAATTATTTAACAGTGGTAAAAAAGCGCACGTCCTATTCTTTGCGTGCACCAGACAATCGTTTTCCCCTCTCCTGTAAAATAGCGATCATGTGACTTACGTCCGTCTGGCTCCGAGGTACAGATAATTGAGGAATCATGATATCCCCTTTGCCCTTTGTAGAAGCATTTCGTTAAAATAATGACATTATATTAGAAGTATGAATTTTCCTTTAAATGACGTATTACTCTTCTGTGGTTTGTGGAATAACTGACAATCAATGCTAGGCAGGTTTTTTTTTTTTTTTTTCAGACTACTGATTTCAGCTATCACGTTTCGTTAGTTCTGAAATGCATTTCCGCTACTCCTAACTTTGCCTTATTTCTATATTTAAAGAGCAAAGTTTACACAGATGACATAATATGTTGTTCAGTAAATGATTAATCTTACTAAAGTGCTATTTGTGTATGTCTTGATGTAGATGAGTTGTACCCATTAAAATAAATGACTTAGAAAATAAGCCCTGTACTAAAGTAAAAATTTGTATTACTTTTTTTAAAAAAGATCGATGTTACCGATAACCCCAAGATGTTACTGATAACCTCGTTTTATCCACGCAACACAGGTGTGCGATTGTCTGAGCGGTTCGGGGATGCATCACGTCATACAAAAGACCTGTATCGCTGCCAAGCATTGCATTTGATATGAATTACATGCAACCACATTGCTGCCTTGAAGCATATTTCATTATCGTTTTGCAGTTCCAAAGAAGTAATCTTCCCATACAAATTCTGTTTGCTTCTCCCTCTGTACTGCATTTTGTTACACATGTAGTCTCATTTAAATGCCCATCCAAAGCTATCGAGCGACAGGTTTTTCACTTTTTTGCTTGCTCCCGTAATTTTTTTGAACAGTTTGTGTACCATTGTGCATCAGTTACGTATCAAAGCGTTTATTTTTTACTTATTTGTTTTATATTATATGCTTAGTAAAACAAGTTTATACT
Organism: Uloborus diversus; assembly: GCF_026930045.1. Lineage (NCBI taxonomy): Eukaryota > Metazoa > Arthropoda > Arachnida > Araneae > Uloboridae > Uloborus > Uloborus diversus. The sequence continues at coordinate 122,383,880 of NC_072733.1, forward strand.
ATATCTTTTTGGGTATTAATTTTAACCAGTTGTATAAAATGAGGGTGTGAAACATCAGAAAAGAAAATAAACACAGTTGAAAAATTACGACCGTAATTTGTGTGTGTTTGTGTGCGCAAAAAATATTATTAGCATTGGGTAAGAGTACACAATATCCTTAACCATTCCTTACATACATACATAGAGTAAATCGAGTTACCACGCCGCAACTAAGAAGAAGTATTTTTAAATAACGCCATGTTAATGACAAATAAATAATAATACCTTTATGTTTTTCAATGTGAAACCACATACTGAGTGAAGTACATTAGTGTCAATGCATATGAAATTAACTATTTAATTTTAAACAACAAACCTGCAACATTAGGGCATAAACCCCTGAAGGTCAATAAATTTTTTCCACTCCACATACTAACTGCCACACTTGAAATTTAATGACAAAACACTTTGAAATCAACAAAAATGATATTAGCTAAATATAATGCAAATCATCATATAAAGCACAAAAAAGTTGAATTAATTTTTAATTAAGAAAATTAGCTCAAATATGAAAGTATTTTATATAACTTTGTGATACAAAGACTTTAACGTGTTTTTGCTTCGCAATCTTTCAGAAACTATACATCTTTTATTATGCATAGTAAGCGTTTCATGCAGCCAAAGATGTCTATAAACTTTTTTCAGGAGACAGATGACTTGGTAGAATAGTAATTTCCTATGTACTCTGAGCAGTTTTATTCACAGTTTGATAAGTGGTTCATGCTCGTCAACAGGACCCTCAGTTGCGCATTCTTTTTCCATTTGCCTCAGAGAATTGATCATTTATTAAACAGCTACATGGTGTTTTTTTTTTTTTTAATACTTTCGAAATCTTCCCTGCTGCAGTTTTCCAATTTATTTTACTTCTCTTCTATTAAACTTATTTGAAAGACTCTATTTTCAAAGATTTCAGAGCATTCGTTGTGTTACTTGAAAGACTATTTTTGCTAATTTGTTTTATTAAGGAAAAACAAGCCTTTTAGCGCACTTATATATCTTAACAATCACTTTTTTAGTTTTCGTCCAAAATACGGTAAATAACCTTAACTCTCGATTTATTTCAACTCAAAGAAATATTTAATCTGAGGCTTATTACACTGTCGGGTCATCAGTGGAAAATATATCCTTTGCCAATATGATGCAATCCTCGTTAAAAGCATTTCGTATAACGATCGCTTAGTAGTATAATCAGAAAAATCTGCAGAATGATGAAACAATCATTGTTTATATTAAAGTTCTTAAAAGTACTTAATAGGTCTAATGTTAAAAAATGTCACTCTTTCCATTTGGTTTCAGTTATTAAATTACTTTTCAGTAGAAGCGGAGAGTACTTGTCAAAAGCGTGGCGTCTCATCCCCAAAAATACAGGTGACACGACGCAGTTTAAGGATTTAGAAAAAAATCTTAGCAGTATCAGTTATTTTTAGTGTATTTTTATCGTGATACACATATGATATGATTATCATCAAGTAACACAATAATGTTTATTTTATGTGCACCATGGAAATTTTTAAACAACTGCAAAAAACGTGGCGTAACTCTACCTTAAATCAAAGGAATCTATATTTAATGGTAGACGTCTTTTAGCACGGCACACACTACTTTAAAATATAGTTTCTAAAAGTTGAATAAAATTTAAAAAGAACACGTTGCTTAAAGTTCTTTAAACAATTAAAAATTAATATTCTAGTTTATTTTCATCAATCAGCAAACGTAAACCCAAAATTTTACACTGCCCTACCGAATAATTAATCCTGGAAGAATAAGGCTCATTCCTTGGCCAAACTCGGAAAAGAACCTAACGTTTTGACGTCAAAAACGAGTCGGAAACTAAAGCGAAAAAATACCCATTAATTTCCTTGCAAAATATTTTCTGAAAAAATGCTAGACTGCTAGCAATTAATATGCATCTACGAAATTAAAATGCATAAATATAACAATCTAGTATTAATCCTAATTTCGATGCTAAAGTAATTGATGTCGTTAATGTTAGAAGCATGCAAGAAAAAGTATTTTCTAAGCGCTGCCGGGCGTACTCTATAGCTAAAGATAAGCTGACGATAGTGAAAAAACGAGTAGACAAACTTTCAGGGTTTTTTTCTTTTGTTTTGCAAAATACAGGCAGTTTTAAATAGTTATTTCATTATTCCAGTCCTTTCCCCCAGAATATTTTTTGGTTCATGTACTTCGACCACATTAGCACCATTCAGATTCGTCGAATCGGAAGAAACTCGTGAAATAAAATTATCGAAGCGTTAGTTGCGTATTGGGCTCATTGTACCAAACTTAAGTACTCAAGTATCTTTAACAAGGTGTTTTTATAGTGCTCTTTAAGATGCCAATTCATTAATTAAATCTTACGAAGTTAATTACTTTATTTGCACTTGTGCCAATAAACGACTTTTTCAATATCACAGGACCACATTTTTCAAATATTGAATGATTCTTGGTACTTCTGAATTGTATTATTTCATCTTCATTTTCATTTTTACGTATATTTGATAAGACAAAAAAAAAAAAAAAAAAAGACTGATTTTCAGTGGAGGAAGTATTCTATATGTAAAATTGATACAATTGTACTGAAATGCTAGTTAAAGGCTTGGGCTCTTAGCATTCTATATGTACCGGCAAAGTTGGAAATCCGGCATTCTATAGAACGCCTTGGTTTGTATATGTAATGCCTAAAACTAGCCGGCAATGTATAAAACGTTTCATATTTTACACAACTCCTAGGTTTTCAATAAAATACTCCGATTGTTATGCTCTATTGTTATACTGTCGATTGTGTATTAAATACATTTCCAAAGCCTACCATGTTCCAACAAGTAGGCTAATTTAAATTATTTTTTGTATGTATGATTCTTTTTTGTTTTTGTTTTTTGTTAATTTATTTTTATTTGTTTATTTTAATAGTAAAGGCATAGCATTTGGTCTGTAAAACTACAAGTTTTTCGTTGCTCATTTTTTTTTTTTTCTTATGGTCACTCTTATTATTTCTCAGAAAAATAATTTTACTTTTGACGAATGCACGTCATTCAAACAATAGCCGTATCAGGACTTTTTTTCATACTTTGTGTAAATAGCATTTGTTATTCTAGGTATAGAACGCATAGGCATTATATTCAATGCCTGGGGAAAGTCTGTAATCATTTTCAGACTGTTTCATACTTTGCTTAAAAACCGCAATGCTATATACAGTAAACGCGGGCTACTTTGGCCCAAATTTTTAAGTTTCCTCATTCTTTCCTTACTAATTTTGTAACTATTCATATTTCCAAGCTGTAGGAACTTGTTTTACACATCTAGATGTCTCTCAATTTAATTTTTGAATAGTGATCAGTTTATTTCCAAGTATTTTTACCCTTTATTAGTGTTTTTTATTTGGGCCAATGTTACCCTTGCGTTTGGGTTACTTTGGCCCAAAGTGGTTTTCTCTATTTAAAATCTCTATAGAACTATTTAGAGTCAAAGAAATATATGTGTTCATACGTACAACTATTTACTTGAATGAAAAATACGTTTAAAAGATAGTTGAGTCACACAACTTGTTTTAAGGAAAATTATTAATATGATTTTTGTTTATGTGTGTGCATACCTAGTTATTGTCTCAGAAATTACAGACGGAGAACAGTCATCTTTTCATCAATTTTGGAGGTTGAATAATTTTATTAAGGCAGCACCATTCGAAAAACAAAGGATCCTAAATTTTCGGTCACTTCCAAACCTTTTTGGTGCATTCCATGCTTTCAAAAATCACTGCTTCTTCTCTCGCATCAACAGCTAGCTTTGGAAACCTGAGCTCATTCCATTATACAATAATAAAATTCCATAAACTTTCCATCAAATTTAACAATATTTGTAATATGTAGATGCAACTGGATAAACCTTTTTCTAAGCCTCCTGCAACTTTTAATTCCTCTTCATTTTCCATAATTTTGAGCTATGTAACTGAGCTCTGATGATGTAAATGAGTCTGCAATCTCTCTATTTATCCTTTGCCGAAAATTCCAGGTTTTTTTCTTGTGTTTTTAATGCTAATAATCTTAATTTTAGCTATTCTTTACTTTTTCAAATCTCTCTGGCGGATTATTGCAAGTTTTTATGTTGGGCCAAAGTAGGTCTTAATTTTTAGGTTAGGATATGTTATCATTGACAATTTAAAAGAAAAACTGAAACAGAAATGAGAAGTACAACTATACTACAGCATAGAGTATTAAACAGTGCTCGTAAATAGGTACTTAAAAAAGCTCTTGGCGGGTGTAGAACTGCTTCTACATGGAGAAGTTTGAGAGGCTATGAAGGCACATGTTAGAACAGGGAATGCAGAACCACTACTGTTGCTTCTTGAGCAGAGCTATAGAACCGCTTGGTATACATAATAGTGTGCATGGGGATGCTCTCTAGTGGAATCAGTCGAAATATGTGGAAAAAAAGCACTCTGAAGGTTGACAGAGGACGTTATATCCTTTTATCGATTTTGGCCAAAGAAGGACCCTAAGGTCAAAGTAGCCCGCGTTTACGGTACAACTAGAAAATCGTCCGTCAAGGTATGACGGGTAAAAATTGCTTATACATTTGAACGCAGGAGATGCATGTTCGGTGATATTTTGATAGCCGAAATTTTAACCCTGTATCTCGTGGATTAACCCTAAACTAAAGTAGATAGCGTTCATTTTTGGCCACTTTTTTGTTTCTTCATTCTCCTTAAATTACAGCATTACCAGTAAAACAGTCAAGTTACCGGATCCAGTTCAGTCAGTAAAATCCCGCGCGAGTTAAGCCGCATTTTTTTTACGCCTCTGTAAAAAAATCCCATTGTTCAAAAAATAAATGAATAAATTAAATAACCCATGATGTGATACTTAATGGTTCATACAACATATTTACTGTCTGAAAAACGTAAAAACTAATAATTAATATTTTTTCCGGCTCCTTCTTTGCGGCACGTAACCCGTATGCTCATGGTATGATGCTGCACTCTTGTAAGATTTAATCAGTGCTTGGCATACGAACCGAATGAAACAATAAATACCAGGTGTATAAAGCAAAAATAAAACGATACTCAAATTAAGTGTTTCAAACTTGATTTGGTAAAATATGTACGTAATGAAAATTATCGTTATAGTAAAGTAGCTTTGTACTCAATAATTGAAGCATAAGTGTAACTTTTCTGTCTCACGCCTTTTACAAAAACATTTTAAGGAACAATTAATTTAACAATGCTTTTTAATTTCATCAAAACTATATATCTATTTAAACCTGACAACAATTTTTTAATAATAATTTTTATTTTAGTATATTTTTGGTTCACAACGTGTGAATTCTCACTGCCGTAGCATGTCACACACTTTGTGTGACTATTTATGTTGCTTAATAACTTGTTTAATTAAAATTATGTATTTATTTATTTATTATTCTTTTTACAAGTGTCTCAAATACTAATTGTTTAAGTATATTTATTTTTTTAATATTGTGTTTTAGTTCGTTTTAGTAGGACAAGGAGTCATGTCACACAATAAATTCTCACCTCCGTTACATAAATACAAAATGCCATTCCTCACTAACAAGTGGCAGTAATGACATCAAATTTTATTTTCACGATACAAGAGAGCCCCCTTGTTTATTTTCAGTTATAGTTGAAGTTGTGAGATTTTTATCGAAAAACAAGATGATAGATTTTGCTTTAAAAACTTAGTGTGGTTACTCTGACTTCTCACCACCGTGAACTTGAATTTCAGGGATGTAAATTAATGTAAAAAAAGAAGTGAACATGCTTTCATATGCTTAACATGTGCAGATTGTAGCAACGAAGAAAAAAAAATCCCTGAAAACTGTATCTATTAGGCCTATATTAATGGACAATCCTTAACCTCCATGACAGATCTTATCAATGTCATTATTTATGGGGTGAAAATAAATGATGGAGGGGAAATACATCAATAATAGACATTCTACAAAAATTATAAATTGCCAGTATCTCCTCAAATTTACTAAATACTATTTTTTATCATACGTTTGAAAATTACAAATTAAGCCGTACTTTAATTAAGAGAGAGCTTAATTTTATATTCCCACTAATCATTAAAACAGTTAATTGTTTGCACAATTAAGTAAATTACTACTTTGATACTAAATTGGCCTCAATTTTTAAATATTAAAAGTTTTTTCTCTTTTTTTTATTTCCGTGAACAAGGTATTCTTTATTATTTTTTTTATTCATGAGTAAAATAGTTTGAACTTAGCTGGGCCATTGTTTATGGCTACTTCTACTAGGTAACACTTTCATGTAAAAATGGAAAAAAAAAGAAAACAAATGGTTTCCAAATTGAAAAATATTTGCGTTCAAAAGTTACGTTTTCTGGCGAATGACCCAAATAAGACATTTTTACGCCTATATTTCCTCCTTATTCTAGTAATTTTAAACTTTGGTTCTTTATTGATTTATATATTTATATAGTGGGTGTCCGGAAATTCCCGTATCAACACCATAATACTCCACATGTTCAAGAATTTTTTATGACATCGCAATAAAAATGGAGGGGGTTGAGTAAAAGAAAAAAAAACTTAAACAAATAATTTAAGGGGAAAAAAATAATTTTTTACTGTGAGGACATAGCTGTTAATGTAAATTAGAATTTTTGTCTTTTTTTTTTTTTTGTCTTTTCTACGATATCACAAAAAATTCTTGAATCTATGAAGTAGTATGATGCAAACCGCATATTGATGCCACGATCTGTTGTTTTTATATGAATTTTTAAAATGTATAAAAGAATTTTCGGGGACACCCTCTATTTCTTGCATTTGAAAAATGATGATTTTCACATATTGCGAACTTGACTGAGTCGCCAAACCAGCAACACGTACCAACCATTATTTTTCAAGTACAAACATTTTTTTTAATAGAAGTTAATACTTTTAATTATAGTACATAATGGTATTTTAGATTCGAAAATATAACAACTAAAACTTAAAGTTCAAAATTCCAGGGGAAAGAGTGCAAAAATATGCGTAAATGAATGAGCAATAAACAGCTTGAATATTCTACACAGATATCAAAGAAAATTGAGTACACATTGAAGAAATATTTATTTTCTATTTGAACCGTCGTACAAAACACAATTCTCTCCAGACATTTATTTTAAAATGCAAAGAGAGGAACATCTCTGACACAATGTTTGTCTTTTTCACAACTAAATAAATACAGTCGAGCCCGCTTAATAAAGTAGGCAATTTGCCAGGAAAAATTATTCTAATGAGCGGGATATTCCATTATCCGGGATGAAAATAACACATATCAACGGTGTAGTACATTGGAATTTAATTACATTAAGCGGGAAATTCTATTATCCGATATTCCATTAAGCGGGCTCGACTGTATTCAGTTTAGAAGTTGCGCGAAACTGTAAAGCAGAACGAAACTGAGTGTGTCGAGCTGTTTCTGTACTAACGGTCACAAGAAAACGATATTCCAGCGAGAAGTGTAGCGCTTTCTGAACGTTTATATTGAGAACACAAAGCTATTTATTATACTGAATTATTTGGAGCAGTTTCGTAAATCGTAAAAGCTATAAACAGCGCATTACTAAACCTTTTGATCTTGTTTTATGGCTCTTCTAATAAAAATTTATTATTGAATGCTGTGTAGATTTTGCTTTGTGGAATGGGGGTACGGGAAAGCACCAGCCTGCAGAATGGAGTATTACTTTGTTGTATAAACACTCAAGTTGTCAGTTTGCATATGAAATAAAACGTTATTATCATAAGCCATTATGTAAGAAAAACTTTTGAGACTAAAGTTCAGCATGTTAAATGCGACGCATAATGGATCGGCTTATTAGATATCTAGGCTCTTTAGAAACCGTATTTTATATCAAATGAAAAACAAACTATTAAGGAATTAAGTTTTGGAGAAAAAAACTTTTTTTTTAAAGAAAATATTTGACATAATTTTTATTTATCTATGCTTACTTTCAACACCTTATAATAAATTGGAAAGATATGTAAAAGGATTGCTAAAAAATCTAATGTTTATTTATGTAGTATAATTCAATAAAAACCGAAAATAATAACTACACTGCTCAAAACAATTAGGGGAGCACGCAAAAAAGTGAAGAAAACCGTGCGAGACATCCACGTATTGGCATACAACGGATAGTACACACGCATCAATGCGCAATACAGTAAAAAGACATAAAAAAAATTTGGAATTGAGCTTTATTTTTTAAAAAATATGGAAAAAACATGAAAAGGTGATTTGGGGCAACAATTTGTTTACTTGTAAACGATTAAAAAAAGGTACTGTTTAGACATGATGTATAAGTTTTAATAGGGCGTGTGTTTTCCTCGAACACATAAGACTGCTGCACACCTGTTTGCTAAGGATGTGATGATATCGATTTGACTTTGAGAAATAATGTACCACTCCTCAAGAATTGCAATCTCCAAGTCTTGAACAATAACAGGCGGCCTTGGTCGCGCAGCAATGCATCGTCCGAGCACATCCCAAAAATGTTGGATTGGATTCAGGTCAGAAAAGCACGCTAGCCACTCCACACACTGTGCCCCCAACGAGCTCTATAGGGTCGGGCATATTCATCCCGGAAAGTAAATAACTCTCCAATGGCTCCAGCTTAAGGGATGACATGAGGTCGCAGTATCTCGTTTGCGTACCTTCCGCCCGTCAAAGAGTCATTCCGAACGACATGCAGGTCCATACGTCCGCCTATGCTGATTCCACTACAAACCATCCAACCAGCTCGTCGATTTTGTGACCGTTCATGAATGAATGCTGGAGTATTTCGAGTGCCCCTGTCCCTCCATACCAGAACACGTCCAGTGTTACACTCCAGACTGAATCAGGACTCGTCTGTGAGCAACACTTGGCTCCAATCATGTTGCTCCCAACCTCAATATTCAGCAGCGCATCTTCTTCGGGCCCCTGGATGACGTGAAGTCAATGGAATGCAACCATTGGCGTACGTGCATGGAGCCCTCCCTCATGAATACGATTATGTACTGTTTGGCATGACACCCTTCGTCCTGTAGCCAAGAGCAACTGTCTTTACAGCTGCGTATCATTCTCTGTTCAGTTTCGACGGGCTGTTAACCGTATATACCGGTCATCGGTTGCTGTAGTGGAGCATGGCCGACCTTGCCCTGGTCGACGTCTAACATTTCCTGTTTCTTGGAATCGATTCCACAGGCTTGCAACACCACTTCTGGTGACTCCAGCAGCGTCCGCAGCACTATGTTGTGTTTGCCCGGCTTCCAGTCTGCCTGTAACACGTTATGCCATGGATTCTGGTAAATCACGTTGATGAGACATTCTCAAGTAACCTTGTCTCAAAAACAAATACTGCGCAATCGAATTTCACAGTAACGGCAGCAAAACATACGTTTCTGCAACATCACGATTTCTGCCCTTTTCTCCATTTTCTGGTTTTTAGCGTCATGAACTTTGATTTGCATATAAAGTTTTCTTCTTTTTCCTGGTAGGCTTTAAATGATGGATGATTCATTTTATGTTACTTATTGGTATACATCTTTGCGTAATTTTGTTAAAACTCCTTAATGTGCCTCCCTAATTGTTTTGAGCAGTGTACTTTTCATTATTACACCTACAAACTCGAATGATCTGCATCTTTTTCAGAGCCAGTGGTGTACAAAAAAGTGACTGTAATAAGTTACTGCAATTTTCTATCGATTATCGACGAAAATTATGATTTTTCAGGAAAACTAAATTAAAGTACGCCTTTTTTAGCATGGGATATATTTAAGTACGTTGCAGAACTTGTATATAAGTAAGGATCGTTTCAATGTTCTGTGTCCACCTTTTGAAGCAATAGAAGAGCGTCTCAATTAAGATTGTCGTGAATTGTGATCATATTGGCTTGCTATTTGATGACTAAGTGGTGTGGCGATTAACATTGACTAAAAGGATATATATCTCGTCTGATTACAAGTTATATGCCCCACTAGTGGCTCTTCGGAGTGATATTTCCCTCGTTAAATGTTATTTTCCAGAGATGAAATCACCTCCTAACAGAATATATATTGTTACTGACTGGAAATGACAATTTTAAACAGCATAAAAACACGAAAAATACATTGCAATCGGTGATGTAATTTTTTTGACCAATTATAGAGTCAGAGAGAGGGTTTCAAATGAAGCTGGTAAAGAAGATTATGATGCTGCATCAAATCGACGGACGTAGTCACACACCTCTCTTCCAGACCCTTCTAAAGGGCCTGAACGATTTTCTGGACATACTGCAACGAACTTACTAAAATTTACCTCCATTGATATAAAATTAGCCTTGTTCAGAGTATTTCAAGAAGGAGGAAGATACTGAGAGTCTTTCATATGAAAAAAACATAGACAAACTGTTTGGAAAACAAGATTCTATACGGCGAGTTAATAAAGAATCTGCAAAGTGAAAGCCCTGTTGAGGAGCCTGATATCTTAATCAAACAATTAAACCGAACTGTTTCAGAGAGTGTTTCAGCAGTATAAGGCAGTTCCATTCGATCTATCAACAGATTAGGCGCTGGTACGGGTGTTCTATTACTTCAATATGTTTGGAAACGAATTTTACTCAACACTGATGGTAATATTTAAGGACGGTAAAACTGGGTGGCATGTAACACTTTTGTTTTACTTGTAGATAAAGAATTACCACTAGTAATATCTATTGAGAAAAATGTATTGCTTCCTGCTCTCCAAATAAAATAATTGTTAAAGAAGCGGTCAAAAACTGAAAAAAAATAGGGCGTTCCGTTCTTCCCCCCCCCCTCTCCCGCAAAAAAAGGAGCCTGATGAGGGAAAACGGTGGTTATATTTGGATTCAGGGGGACATTTTGCATAAGAATCAGCAAGAATGGTATCAGAATATTTTGAAGGGTTTTTACTGTCACGCAGTATTATTCTGGCTTGCAAGATGGTTTATCTAATAGATATTTAGCTAATGTAATACATGGCAAGTCTAACATTTTTTTAAAGCCAAGAATAAATTTAAAACCTGTCCATAAACTTTAAATAATTCTTAATTATTCTTGATCATTCCTTCTTTGAATTCATTCTTACTTCCAAGATGTCCATGGAAGATATAGAATAATCACTGCTGGAATTTTATTCTTATTCTTCCAATGTAAAAAAAAAAAATACTCGACAGCTTCATATTTATATGCTAAATAGTTTGGAGATTATTGGATTGTAAGTCTCATTCTCAGCATTGTGACAGCTGGAGGTCGGGAAGGCGTTTTCGGCTCTGTACAGTTCCTGCGTTTCTAACGTTTTATACCCAAGCATCATTTTTTCCCCTGAAACAGAATCATGTCATGCAAAATGGAACCGTACGAAAATTCTTGCTAAAAAGACCATTGTGACTATGCTGCTCCACAACACATGACTATGTACCCGCATTGCTGCTGCTGCTGCAAATGGGACGTATACTGCTATCCAACAAAATACCACTTCCATCACCGTAATCTCACCCACAACTAACACAGCGCCCTCTCCAAGTACTGCAGTCTCATATGCCGCAACCTGTATGATAAATGTAACTAAAGAATATACGTTAAGAAGTCGTTGTACATGGTGTCCAGGAAAGGACTCCCTGATTTCAAAATTGAATATCTTGGTAACAAAGATCGATATTGGAATAAAATAAACGGTATGTTTATTATGAAATCCATACAAATCATGTACCGAAACTTGGAAATTAGTAACAAAAATTTCCAACAGGGGGCACTCCACGCTGTAGTTGCAATAGAAATCCACATAAATAGTGCTGTGAAAAGTTTATGCACTTCAGCAGTAGTTTTGCCTCTCAGAGGTTCTTACATTTACGCTAGAAATTGTCATCCAACCTCTTCGCAACACTATTTATGGGAATTTCTATTGCAATTACAACGTGCAGCACCCCCTGTTGGCAATTTTCGTTACTTATTTCCAAGTGTCCGGACATGATTTTTATGAGTTTCACAATAAACATACCGTTTATTTTATTCCAATATCGGCCTTTGTTTCCGAGATATTTAATTTTGAAATCAGGGAGTACCTTCCTCATTTCAAAATGAAATTCAAAGCATATTGAAACATTGATGTTAAATTTGTTGGACATTCTACATTGATCAAACTTGGACGAAGATCGGTCAAAAATTTGCACATGTTCTTCAAATTGGTCACCAGTTATTTTAAAATCGAACACTAATTTAAGAAAAAAATAATAAATACATGAATACTTGACACGACGTTTAACTTCCGTTTCCAATAAAATAAAAAGACTAGATTAACGAAAAGGAAGACGAAATAAATGAAAATGGATCCACCAACTTTCAAACAAGTTTTTCTCTCAGGTTATTTCGATTACTCATAACGATTATCACCTGTACATAACGTGTATGATTTTCTCAGATAACAAATAGCCGTAGATGAGGTTTCCAAATCCTCACGGGTAAAATAAGAAATCTCAACAAATCTTGATTTCTTCCGTCCTAATGACAGTATATCTAAGAAAATGTAATATGTTTGTTTGATAAATGCGTTGGAAAAATAAAAAACGAAATATATATATATATATATATATATATATATATATATATATATATATATATATATATATATATATATATATATATATATATATATATATATATATATATATATATATATGACTGGGGCATGAAATATTTCAAATGAATTGTTATTGAGAATAGATTTTATAACATCATAAGTGTTTTATGATTTGTACTGAAACATTTTACTCCGAGCTATGATATAAGTCAGTAATAAAACTTCATGTTTTTTTTTTTTAATCTCATAAAGTGAATCGCATATTAGTGAATTTTTATTATCACATAAAATGAGTTTAGATGTTGATTTCATTTCTAGTTTTCTAATTTGTTTACACATGCACTAATATGCTTTCTAAAGTGATATTTAAAAATGGATTATGTTTATTTAAGTAACGGGAGAATTTTTGTTTTACGTTTTTGAAATATTTTAATCTTTCGCCTGATTGTAATAATACAGAGATAAAATTAAAAATCAAACATTTTCTTTCCTCGCTTTCATATCGAAAAATGCAAGAAAATACACGAATTTAACAAGTTAAACTTTTTAAAAGCTGTTTCTAAATATATATATATATATATATATATATATATATATATATATATATATATCCTTATATATTATTTCTGTAGCCTGTTTTTTGGTTTCTACGCCAGATTTTCTTCAATTCTTGATCGATTTCTTTGATTTACGCCTTATTTTAAAGCTTATGGTGCTGGCTATTGACGAAAAATAGACCCACGGTCTAAAAATTGTTTTTTTCAGCCGAAAAACCTGTTTTAAAGAACCAGAATGAGGTTTTTGGTTAAACTTATAACTTTAATTTGCGCGATGACCGACAGAGCTGAATAGCTTGATCGGCAGAGCGTTCTCTTCGTAACCAGGAGAATCCATGTTCGGGCCCACGTCCGGACAATCTGCAACAAAAAATTAAGAGAAATATCGCGCATTACATGATCGCTTAATTAAGTGAATAACGACTATGAAGGAATAGAATAAATGAGCAGGAAACGCTCCTTGCTGATATGGAAACTTGAAGTGACTTTGTGCTAAATTACTTCGGAATTGTACGCTTTTTTCTTTTTAAGCTTTGGCTCTGGTAAGAAAATTAAAGCATAATGTAAGCGAAAATATAAGTAACAGGTTTAAGATTTCAGAGTACAATAGAATTGTTTTTTGTTCAGAAAAAAATAATAAATCGTATATTAAAATATATATTCTTCTAATGAGTTTTTGACTCTTTGTACAAATAAAAAAATTACTACCTATTTGAAGGGTAAAATATATATTTTTTCTTCTTTTTGCAAAAAACAAATAGCTTATCACATTTTTACTACATTCGAAAAGCTACGCTTAAAAAATGAGCATAGTTCAAGTAATTTTGTATTTTAACCGTTCTGTTAAATGATGAACACGTGCTGCCATCTACGTCATAACGGTTCAAGCAGCCTGCGGTAACAAATTGTAAAAATTTTCAAGAATAAAAAAATGTTTCTTCAATATCCTTATATATTATTTCTGTAGCCTGTTTTTGGTTTCTACGCCAGATTTTCCTCAATTCTTGATCGATTTCTTTGATTTACGCCTTATTTTAAAACTTATGGTGCTGGCTACTGACGAAAAATAGACCCACGGTCTAAAAATTGTTTTTTTTTTCAGCCGAAAAACCTGTTTTAAAGAACCAGAATGAGGTTTTCAGTTAAACTTATTACTTTAATTTGCGCTCTGACCGACAGAGCTGAATAGCTTGATCGGCAGAGCGTTCTCTTCGTAACAAGAAGAATGCGTGTTCGGGCCCACGTCCGGACAATCTGCAACAAAAAATTGGAGAAATATCGCATATTGCATGAACGCTTAATTAAGGTAAAAACAACTATGAGGGAGTAGAATAAATGAGAAGGAAACGCTGCTTGCTGATATGAAAACTTGAAGTGACTTTGTGCTATATTACTTCTGAAATGTACGTTTATCTTTTTTTTTTTTTAAGCTATGGCTCTGGTAAGAAAACTAAAGTATAATGTAAGCGAAAATATAAGTAACAGATTTAAGATTTCAGACTCCAATAGAATTGTTTTTTTTTTCAGAAAAAAAAAAATAAATCGTATATTGAAATATATGTTCTTCTAATGAGTTTTTGACTCTTTGTACAAATAAAAAAATTACTACCTCAATTTGAAGGGTAAAATATATATTTTTTCTTCCTTTTGCAAAAAAAAAAAAAAAAAAAAAAAAAAAAAAAGCAAATAGCTTATCACATTTTTACTACATTCGAAAATCTACGCTTAAAAAAGAGCATAGTTCAATTTATTTTGTATTTGAACCGTGCTGTTAAATGATGAACACGTGCTGCCATCTAAGTCATAACGATTCAAGCTGCCTGCGATAACAAATTGTAAAAATTTTAAAAAATAAAAACATTTTTCTTCAATATCTTATCTCATATATTATTCCCTTCTCATTTTAAAACTTATCAGTCTGGCTAATGACGAAAAATAGACTTACGGTCGAAAAATCAAGTTTTCGAAAACACCCCTTGCTGTTTCAAAACCTTGATGCTGCCTGTAGTTCTTATTCTTTTTTTTTAAAGCAAAGTTCTGATGCAGTTTTCCATTTTTTACGTCGCTTTCGGCAAAAAAAAAAAAGAGCCTGTATGTGTGTGTTCATATTTTAATAAAACTTAAAAGCGCTGGACTTAGTTGTTCGGTTAAATTGATAAGTTTTTTCGGTAGAGCGTTCGGCTATAAATTATCTGAACTTCGGGCAAGCTTGGGCTGCCCGACATAATATCAAATTTATATTAGTAGTACGCATTACATGTACTCATAACATACAAACGTAATAAAATAAATACAGTGGGAATGCTACTTGGTGTTTCGACTTCTTTATGCAGGCTACAGTTATCACTCGGATAAGTTGATTGTTAATCAAAGGGTGTTCTTCCTTTTTTAAAGCTTTGACTACATCCAGACCACTCAGCATAATGTAAGCATAAAAAAGTATTAGATTTACTTAAAGGAAATCCTTTTTGTGCAGAAAAACATTTTCATTGCATGCTGAAATGTAGATGTTTCTAATAGCAGTGTTCGACCTTTTGTACAAATGAAAAAATACTACGCCAAATTAAAACTACGAGTTTCACCCAGTAAACTTTTAATTTTTTATTCGCGCGAATACGATATAAAGCATTAAAAGTATTATCAACTTCATTAGCAAGAAATCATTTTCTATTCCTCTGCTTTCTGCTGAAAAAAAAAAAAAAATTGTCTACGTTCGAAAAATTACACTTAAGAAACGGACTCAGTTCAACTGGTTTTGGTTTTGAATTTTAAGTGTTTGATTAAAAGAGAAACATGTGCGGGCCGTAACGTTTTTTTACGCCGTACGGTAATTTAAGCCGTAACGGTTGGGCAACCTTCTATGTGAAATAGTTCAATATTCAAAGATAAAAACACTTATTTTCAATCTAATTTATTGCTTCTCTAGAATGTTTGTTTCAATCGCTACGTGAGAGCTTCGTCATTCTTTAATCAAATTCCATGCTTTACGAATAATTTTAAATCGTATCATGCTGGTTAATGACAAAACATAGACGCATGATCTTCTTATTATTATTATTATTATTATTATTAATTTTTGGCAAAAAGCTTTTTTGCTGTTTTTTACTGCTCATTCCTTCAATGAATAGCTTTCGAAAATGAAGGCGCAATCGCTAGGTTTGTTGGGGTGTCGAACTGTTAATCAGAATGGCGCCAATTTGAATCCGTGCCAATAAATATCTCTTTAATGTTTCTTTTTTTCCCGTCCGATGCTCACATGCGCAGGACTGTATTTGCCACAACCTGTTTTTTTCACGTGCTCAATTATTGCTTTTTCACGAGTCACTACTCAGCCACACATTTAATGATATTTATGTTTGCATTGAAAATATGTACGACCAAAATTTGAGCGATGATCAAATTATCAGAACGTTGTATTTAACGAGGTTTTGTTACTGATGTCTTTAAATCACATGCCTTCTCTTCCGCACTTACTTTTTTTTTTCGGTTCTTCTTCATAATGTTCTTCCTTTGAAATTCTTAAAGAGCGAAATGCTTTATGAAATGATTCGAAGCACAGTGCGGAGTTCCGCACGGGTCGACTAGTATATATATATATTAGAAACAGCTAGAAACAGCAGAAAAGAAGTTTTTACAATATTGGAAAATTTTAATTTTAAATATGATGTTTAACTATAATTTTTGGAGTATTTTAGTCTCACAAGTTAACAATTGTAAACCAACATAACGGGAAAAAAAGCTATTAACACGAATAAGTAAAACACAAAAAATCGTACATTACAAAAGATGTTAGTTTTAATTTGTCATATATATATAGGGAAATATGGGGCAAAGTGAAATGGTGAAATATTTTCTTTGCTTTTAGTGCGACCTATCTGATAATATTTTAACTATTTAGTAACACATCTAGTCTATTCCAGTCAAGAAGAAATTACCCCTGAAAGTTATAGAATAAGATAATACAAGAAATTTTGAAAAATGATACTGACATAGTAATATTTTGTTGTAAGTCGAAAATTATTTCTGCAATTATTTAATGATAAAGTTCTTGTAATTAACAGTTGAAATACTAATTGAGACCTTCTAATATTTGGTGCAGTAATATGAGGCTTATTTGTACTTTAAATATTTTGTACACTTAGAAGTACATGCAGACCAAAGTGGATGGGGCAAAGTCATATAATTAATTTCGTTTAATTGTTAAATAATTTACTAAATCTCTCATTCTTTATTAATTACTTTATTAACATACCTTAATTAAACAACTCACTTATTTATTCTTTTATTCAATCATTTTCGTATGCATTCACTCATGTATTTGTCTTCCGACATTAATTAGTTAATTATTCGTTTTTTTGTTCAGTATAATTTCATTTATTTCTTCAACCTTCAATTTACTGATTCATTTGATCACAAATCCGGTACTATATATATCTATATGACAAATTTTAGGGCGGTGAATTAAAAATTCGATTTTTTAACCGTAATTTTCAAAAAAAAAAAAAAAAAGCTAACAATAAATGGGTGGTTTATTTATCGCCGATGTTAGTAAAAGCGAAAAGAAAATAATGCCTTACTTATGTAGTTTTATGAAGTACTTAGGAATCCCCCCCCACCTCCTTAAAAAGGAATCACACTAAATATGTTTCTTATTACTGCAATTTATTATGATTATTTTTTATGAGTTTATTGCAACAATACGCATGTAGTTCAGAACTTTGCAATGACTTTAGATTATACAAAAATGGAAATTTGAAGGAAAAGCACTTCGAGGGGGGAAAAACGTCTTTCAAAAAGGTTGAAGAGCCAGTTTTTATAAGAATCAGGCAGGTCAGATACATGCCATTTTTGATTTCGCTAAAAATTTTACAGTGGCTTCTTCGAATGATTTTAGAAGACACATATTTTTTTTTCTCTTTTTCCAAAAAAACTTTTTGTGACCCACAAAAATGCCGAAAATTTGTCCCAACTTAGGGTTTTTCTCAAATCGACACTTTTTATATTCATCTGCCCATTCAGCATCAGCAGAAGTAATCTTTGTGATTACAACATGATATTTAGTAGGACTCGACCGATGCATCGGCCTGGCCGATGCATCGGCGCCGATGGTTCAACAATTTAGCCATCGGCATCGGCATCGGCGGCCGATGCTAAATTGCAGGAAACATCGGCCCATCGGCCTTAAAAACATCGAAAAACCAATGGAATTGGCCGATGTTTTTGAAGAAAAAAAGGAGCTTTGATGTTTTACCTTTTAATACAAAGTAAAGATTGTTTTCATATAAAATTGTTTACTGAATTTCAGTATGAATTTCTATTTTAGTCACCCCTGAAAGAGCTTTTAATACTGCATTCAAGTACCAAACAAGTTATTGTTGTAGTACCAAGTTGTAGTACCAAACAATTATTGCGTTGTTTCTTGCTGCTGGATGTACGTGTGTATCTCTCATAAGTCATTACTCAAAAATGGTAAACTGTAGAAGGATAAGTTTTCGCATGTGGGGTGTGCGTACTTTCCAATTGTGCACTTCCCTTTTTGTTTTCGTTCGAGTGTTCTGAAAAGCCTGTTTACTCATTTTTTGTGGCTATTAATTACTTATTTCAATGTAAAACTAATATAGCGTCTCAGACTGACGATCATTTGGTGATATATTGCCGAATTGGAGACCATAGAAACAAATATGAGATGGCGAAACCGGTTTTTGTGTCATTTTGTTAGATTCCGGTTGAGCCGACGGTAATTTTTAATTTTTCGATATTTGTAATATAAACACAGTAATGCAGTCTTTTCTGTATCGCTTCGGCGGAGTTACAAGTTTGGGGCCCGTCAAAATACATTTTGGGGCCCTATTTCTCTGTCACAGAAGTTGTAATACATTTATCAAAAGCATTTTTGTAATTCCTACGGTGCCCCTATGGTTATGGGGCCTCTCGCGCAATTGCAACATTTGCTATGTTTTAAATCCGCCACTGCACGTAAAAACAAATTCGGGGGCAAGTTTTGAAAGGGTTTTTCTGCTCAATGTTTATGATTATTTTGAACTCTATTTTTTACGACTATTTTTTGAATTTCCGAGAACACTTGCGTGCCCCTCCTCAAACTCCCTCAATTTCTGAAATTAAACTCTAGTTGTATTTTTGAGTTGTTTAAAACTAACGCCATTCATAAAATTAGGGATTTTTTTTCTCAAACTTTATCTATTGTTTAGAAAGAATTTAGAGCACTAATGTAAGAAATTGATTAAAGACGTTTTGAATGGGGATATAATTCGGAAATCGAAGGGACTTTTGAATTTTTCTTCGGAAGTGCTGAAATAGATTCAGAAACTCTTCCGAGGCGTTGGTTTTAGCGGTTCTGTATTTAAAAAAAATTAGGCTGAGATTGGGGTCGAAGTGTGAGTTACTGCAAAATCAGTTTTTATATAAAATCAATGAATAAGTAATTTTCGTTTTTTATAGGAAAGTTTCAATGATTTTCTATTATGCAATTTTTTAAATTTCAGAAAATTATTGTTAAATTGAACAATTTAATTTGAACTTGCTTGTAAAGCTTCATAAAAGATTAAACAATCAAATTGTTCAATATTATGTGTCCAAACATCAGATCAAGTAGCATATGTATTCAGTTATTAATTTTGGTGTAAATATTGAGTTTGTTTATTGTAGCTGCGTTTTAAGAACCTCGCTCTTTTCATGGCTATTTTTTTTTCAGATAAATTTATGTCACTGTTTTAGTTTTTTGAAAAATACAAAATTTTCTATTCATAAATTTTAAATAAGTATAAAAATATTCCTATTATGATTCTGTATTGTAATTTATCTGTTACCTTTTTTGTTTAATTTGATGATTAAAAAATGTCTACGTGCAATCGTTCCACTTTAATTGCGTAATTTGTTGAAGGTTTCATAGTTTTATTCTTAATTATTACTATTATTTTTTTGAATTTAATGTTTTTTACCTATGTTTAGTGTACCTAAATCCATACATCATTACAATATTACTGAAATCTTAGTTATATGTCAATTATATATATAAAAAAATCAATTAGGTTATTAAACAGTCTCTTTGTTTTTCTTTCTTTCTTACTTCTTTCCTGATATTTTTTTTTTTTTTTTTTTTTTTTGGCTGTTGTTCTTTCTTTTTCATCGTACAGCAGTCAAAAAAGGAGAAGCATAACTACATCCTATACAGATTGTACGTAGTACGATCCAAAACTTCGGGGAAAAGCTGTATAAAACCTTACCCAGAATAGTTCACATTACCGAAGCACATCCACCTTCAAAGGGTCACCTTGAGGGACTGTGTACTTCTGTCAGTGTTAATATAACTTTTGGAAAAACTCCTGGAAGTCATTTTTCACTACATTCTAGGATGCAGCTTTATCTTCTCCTGATGGAAGAAAGCGGCGTCCATGCAAATGTTTTTTTGCTGGGAACAGGTAAAAATCACACGGAGTTAAGTCCGACGAAACGTTATGTTATTTGTTTGTCATATCAAAGTATTGACCATCCTCAACATGAAAGTCGCCTTTTTTCCCCACGATGAAGTCATATGCGGATTTAGGACTGAGTTCCTGGGGGAGAGGGGGGGCAGATTTTTTTAGCAACATTTTTATTGCCCCCCCCCCCCCACTCCCATGTTTTTGTCTTTTTCCTGTGATGCATAAGTCCATGCTTTACTTTTTTGTGTGTCGTTTTGATTAATATGTGTTTTCATGCTGTCCTTTTTGAGTTGACCTTAAGAAAGGGAGCCGGTATCAAGAAAGTGATGCAGGGCTCCCTTTTAAGTGGGAAATAGAATATCTCTAATTTTAGGGGAGCGGGGGTTTCTCCTCCGCAGGAAATTTTGTAAAATGGATATAAAATTCTGCATTTTGAAGCCTTACAGAGGTTAATTGGATAGACATAGATATTGATAACTAGATTATACAGTTGTACAGTTTAGTTCAAACTTTGTAAGAAACAGCCATTTTGAATTTGAAAGAAAAAATAAAATATAGATTTCTCATTATAACAACCTTTTTTTAATTATAAGTAGAGTGAAGAAAACGAAAAGGAATAGAGGTAGTGTATCTTTTTTTTTTTCCTGGCTAAAAAGATCAACAATATGTAGTAGAAGTAATTGGAGCCCATTTTGCTTAGGATTTTCAAAGTCTTATCTAATTATTTTCAAGGACTCTAGAATAAATAAAATAAATAAAATTACTTAACGCACTTCATTTGTACTTTCCAGTCTCTGATATTTTAGTACTTGATTGTAAATTTTTACAGTCCTGTTCTAACTTTGAGAAATAGCTATTTTAAATTTAAAAAAGAAAAGTAACCATAGATTTCTCATGACAGCAACTTTTCTTCTGTTGCAAGTGGAGCAGAAAACGAAAAGAAATAGAAATAGTGTATTGTGTATTTTTTTCCGTGCTAAACAGATAGACAATATGCAGAAGAAGTAAGATAAAAGCAATCAATACAAAATAATTTCCAAATTACTGCATTCGGGATTGAATAACTAGCAAGATATGAAACACATGAGTCACAAAAATTTATTTCAAATAATGTTGCAAGCGTGAGAACCATGATTTTTACATTTTTAATACAGGATTTGGCAAGGAGCTGAATTTGACATATTTTGGCATTCCTCACCCTCTACCATTTGTTAGACATTTTAAAATTTAAGGTTTGTAGCCACACGTTTTGAAATATTCAAGGTTTTCAAGCACTTAAAAATGAAATTAGTTTTCTTAAGCAATTTCTATTTTTTAAGGAACGAATCATGAATTTTTTTTTTGGGAGTTAGGGACCCACTTCAAAGCAGGGGCCCTAAGCAATAGCTTGTTTATCTCATAGGCAAATTTGGCCCTGTTTGTAATTCACTCTTACCTACAAATTTTTGCTTGATTTTTTGTAATTTTTACGAAAATTCGTCAATTTTTACGGTTAAAAAATTTTTACGATTTTACCAAACTTTGTTAGGTTTTTATAGACTTTTATAAAATTTCAGTAAAATTTTTCAAAACTTTTGATAACTCAATTATTTAGATTTCATATAATGGCCAGAACTGACTCACTTAGACTTAGATGATTATGACTAACCTTACTTTTTAAACAGTATTTATAAAGTAAGTAAAATTGTACTCTCCTTCCAAGTAAAAAGATTCATTTAATCAGAATACTCAGATAACTGAAATTTATTCAGAGTTTGCGATAGTATTTATTCTCTCGCTCTCTCTCTCTCTCTTAAAAAAGAGAAAGAAGGAAAAAAAACTATACTCTTTAGAATTTCTTAAAGGGCCAATTAAACTACTAAGAACATAAATATTATGCACAAATATACTTGAAATGTGGACACAAATCATAACAAGTAGATCGTTCTGTTAGCGAGAATGGAGGCGGGGGGAGTTTTCTCCCCCCTTTGTTTTTAGGTTCTAATTTGTCAAAATAATCGTCAATTATTATAAGTGTTGCAGCTTAATGTAAAGCTCGTTTAGCGTATATTTTCATTCATATACTTGCCCAAATGGTTTTCAGTCCAAAATAGTGAATTTAGACACGTTTTTAGCACTCCAGGGACAACTGTTTTATTTGTATTTTAAGTTCGTTTTTTTTTTTCCTTTTCTTTTCTCCCGTCAGAAAAGGACATTCGCTTTTTTCTCTTCATTTACATTAAACTATTCAATAAAAAAAGGCATGATTTTTTTGTTTTAAGATTTTGGAAGATATGTTGTTACTATATAAAGTTTTCCCAAAACTGGGGCGCATTGCCCCCCATGTCTCCCCTTATAAATCCACCCATACCCTTCTGAAATATTCAAAAGAGAAAAAAAAATATTTTTTTTTAATTTTTGGAAGATGTGTTGTTACTACATTAAGTCCTCCCAAAACTGGGGGGCATTGCCCCCCTCTGCCCCCTCCCCCATAAATCCACCCATGGATGAAGTTAAATCAGCAGCGCAAGAGGCCTTACAGGAGGTTGCGAAAAATGTCTTCCAGGAGTGCTTCTAAAAGCTATACGAACGTTGGCAGAAGTGCATAGTCGTTCAAGGTGACTATTTTGTCGATAGATATACATACTTCGGTAATGTGAACTATTCAGGGTAAGGTTTTATACAGTTTGTCCTCTAACTTTTAGATCATACTATGTACGTATGAGTTTTCAACTTACTATTTCATAACGATTTTGAGTGACCTAAGTTTACGCGCATGAAGACATCACAAGACAATTTGCGATAATTAACTGAGGAAGCGTTCAAAATGGATATTCCGATCATCTATATGTTCTTAGGTACATATGCATGTACAGTGCCGAAAAAACTTGTGAAGTTTTAATTGGGTGATCGCAAAATAGAAATTTAGGTCAAAATCTGATTTTTTTTTTTTGTGATTACAATTCCTTATTCGTAGAAAGGAAATAAAGTGAAATGAATCAATGATCCTTTAAGTCCCTGACAATTTTATCAATTTATTTCTGTTTGATTTTTTTTTTTTTTTGCCATCGGCCAACGGCATCGGCCATCGGCCATCGGCAATCGGCCATTTTCAGAAAAACAATCGGCCATCGGCCATCTTTGAACAATCGGCCAACAATCGGCATCGGCCCATCGGCCAAAAAATGCCATCGGTCGAGCCCTAGTAAAGCATACATTCTTAAAAATCGTACAATGACATCAGATGTGCCCACCCCCTAAAGGGAAGGGAGCACTCCCCTCAATATTACGGAGACCCCTCCAAAAGCAAGAGTCCCCTTAAATGAGAAAAATACCCCTCAAAACCACCTAAAAATTTCAATGGCACAGAGTGCGCCATAACCCCTCCCCCCCCCTAGGTGGGCACTCCTGATGGCACCCATTTGAACAACAGTTTGATTTCACAACAGTTCGTTCGTTCCTCCTAAGCGATTATACCTCAGAGTGCTCCGAACTTTAGAATGTCACTTCATCTTCAACATGGAAGCCAATAGTAGCAGTTTGTAGCTGTTTTGAGATTGGATGGAAAAATATGAATTATTTTTTCATTGACTTTAGCACTTTGTAAAAAATACTAAGTCAAAAAAAAAAAAAAAAAAAACAGATTCTATTTTACTGATCTTGCACAAATACTTCTGCCATATTTTCGTGAAACGTACACGTACTTAGTCAATGGAATAACCACTTTATCTCTACTACTTCTAACTCTGAAGTCGGTCTTCTCCGAAAATAAGACAAATAGAATCACGCAATATGAACTAGCTTAACAATTCTAGGTATTTTAAAAGGAGTTTTCTGTGTAAGAAAATTCTAAAGAGTAATGTCGGGCTCTGTTAGTTTATGATTGCAATTACATTTCAGTTGTGTAGCTTTTCTTCGCAGGTAGATAAGGAGCACAGGATTCATGAATGGGAAGGGTAATTTTGAGCAAAAAAAGTTTTAAATTTTTATCTTCTAAATTTATATTTAAGAACGTAATTACTCAGATACTTTGTTTGGCAAATATTGGATGTCTTGCATTACATATGTTGAAAAATTCAGACAGATCGTGGTTATATTTAAGGTATTACAGTTCTGTAAAGTTTCTGTCGAATCTCCCATTTTCCCCTACGTTTGATACGGATGGATCAGGCTTTTTTTCAAGTACATAAATATTCATTTGAGGTTTAAAATGATCAAAATATTAATATTTTAAGCTGAAAATTGAAAACATTTCTTCAAGACAGCTTGAAATCGGTTCTTTTTACATATAAAATTTCAGGCAGTATGAATTATAAAAAATTAAAAGGTTTAAAAAATAAAACGTTCTACTCCATTGCAAATATATTCAGTTACTACGTAAGTATGTTCAATTAGTTAAATCGCGTTAATTGTACTTAATTCCTAATAATACAGTTGTGTGGCAAAAAGTTTATACGGTAGATTTTAGTAAGACTATTAAAAATAGAATAATAAATAACCATCAAAAATCTTTAAGATTCAGCTCGTTACTTCCAATTTTTATGCAGCGGTTAAGGTCTCTGTCGTATTTTAGATTTTC
This sequence comes from Uloborus diversus, assembly GCF_026930045.1. NCBI lineage: Eukaryota > Metazoa > Arthropoda > Arachnida > Araneae > Uloboridae > Uloborus > Uloborus diversus. Next base: position 122,409,050 of record NC_072733.1, read on the forward strand.
AACTGTTCAAATATAACTCGCTAGAAGCAATTATTATTTTTCAAAATTTTCGGCAGAAATATTATAACCAGGTAGAGCGGTATAGTTGGACACATTTGAACATTGACCCAGCATTAACTTAAAAAAAAAAAAAAAAAAAAATCAGCACATGGTGCTTTCAGTCTATCTTAGTGTGTGTTGTCCACCCACCCTTCTTTCATCTAAAAACAGTCGCACCCGTTTATAGTGAAACCGCATATAGCGAATTTATGTCTACAACGAAAAAGCTTCCATTCCCCCTCACGTTTCACAGTGCATTTTTTAACTTTTTATACTGAAATTTTAATTTTGTCCCTGCAACTTCGCTAGAAATTACTAATATAATACAGATAGATATACATACTTCGGTAATGTGAACTATTCAGGGTAAGGTTTTATACAGTTTGTCCTCTAAATTTTAGATCATACTATGTACGTATGAGTTTTCAACTTACTATTTCATAACGATTTTGAGTGACCTAAGTTTACGCGCATGAAGACATCACAAGACAATTTGCGATAATTAACTGAGGAAGCGTTCAAAATGGATATTCCGATCATCTATATGTTCTTAGGTACATATGCATGTACAGTGCCGAAAAAACTTGTGAAGTTTTAATTGGGTGATCGCAAAATAGAAATTTAGGTCAAAATCTGATTTTTTTTTTGTGATTACAATTCCTTATTCGTAGAAAGGAAATAAAGTGAAATGAATCAATGATCCTTTAAGTCCCTGACAATTTTATCAATTTATTTCTGTTTGATTTTTTTTTTTTTTTTGCCATCGGCCAACGGCATCGGCCATCGGCCATCGGCAATCGGCCATTTTCAGAAAAACAATCGGCCATCGGCCATCGGCCATCTTTGAACAATCGGCCAACAATCGGCATCGGCCCATCGGCCAAAAAATGCCATCGGTCGAGCCCTATATACTAGGGCTCGACCGATGGCATTTTTTGGTGATTGTTTTTTTGGCCGATTGTTTTCCTCCAAATGGCCGATTGCCGATGGCCGATGGCCGATGCCGTTGGCCGATGGAAAAAAAAAATCAAACAGAAATAAATTGATAAAATTGTCAGAGATTTAAAGGATGATTGATTCATTTCACTTTACTTCCTTTCTACGAATAAGGAATTGCAATCACAAAAAATAAAAAATAAAAAAATCAGATTTTCACCTAAATTTTTATTTTACGATCACCCAATTTAAACTTCACAAGTTTTTTCGGCACATCTGTACATGCATATGTACCTAAGAACATGTAGATGACCGAAATATCCATTTTGAACGCTTCCTCAGTTAATTATCGCAAATTCTCTTGTGATGTCTTTATGCGCGTAAACTTACGTCACTCAAAAACGTTATGAAATAGTAAGTTGAAAACTCATACGTACGTAGTATGATCTAAAGGTTAGAGGACAAGTTGTATAAAACCTTACCCTGCATAGTTCACATTACCGAAGCAAATCTATCTACAAAATAGTCGCCTTGAACGACTATGCACTTCTGCCAATGTTCGTATAGCTTTTAGAAGCGCTCCTGGAAGACATTTTCGCAACTTCCTGTAAGGCCTCTTGCGCTGCTGCTTTAACTTCATCGTAGGGAAGAAGGCGACTTTCATGTTGAGGATGCACGGTTCGATTGGTCAATACTCTGATATGACAAACAAATAACATAACATTTCGTCGGACTTAGCTCCGTGTGACTTTTACCTGTTCCCAGCAAAAAAACATTTGCATGGACTATGCTTTCCTCCGTCAAAAGAAGATAAAGCAGCATCATAGAAGGTAGCGAAAAATGGCTTTCAGAAGTGTTTCCAAAAGTTATATGAACACTGGCTGAAGTACATAGTCCCTCAAGGTAAACTTTTGAAGGTGGATGTGCTTCTGTAATGTGAACTATTCTAGGTCAGGTTTTATACAGCTTGTCCCGAACTTTTGGATCGTACTACATACAATCTATATAGGGTGTAGTTATGCTTCTCCTTTTTTGACTGCTGTACAATGAAAGATAAAGAACAACAGCCAAAAAAAAAAAAAAAAAAAAAGAAAAAGAAAAAAGAAAAAAAGAAAGGAAAAAGGAAGAAAAACAAAAAGACTGTTTAATAAACAATTGATTTTTTTTTTAATTGAACATATAACTAAGATTTCAGTAATATTGTAATGATGTATGGATTTAAATTCACTAAACATAGTTAAAAAACATTATATTATGTTGTTAAATCCTTCAAAAAAAATTAAGAATAAAACTATGAAACCGTCAACAAATTACGCAATTAAATTGGAAAGATTGCACGTAGACATTTTTTAGTCATCAAATTAAAAAAAAAGATAACAGATAAATTACAATACTAAATCATAAAAGAAATATTTTTTTCTTATTTAAAATTTATGAATAGAAAATTTTGCATTTTTCAAAAAACTAAAACAGTGACATAAATTTTGCTGGAAAAAAAATTGCCATGCGAGGTTCTTAAAACGCAGCTATAAACAAAATCAATATTTACACAAAGTTTATAACTGAATACATATGACTACTTGATCTGATGTTTGCATACATAATATTGAACAATTAGATTGTTCAATCTTTTATGAAGCTTTACAAACAAGTTCAAATTAAATTGTTCAATTTAACAGTAATTTTCTGAAATTTAAAAAATTGCATAATAGAAAATCCTTGAAACTTTTCTATAAAAAACGAAAATAACTTATTCATTGATTTTATATAAATACGAGTACATAAAAATAGTTACTTACAACAGAAAAAAAAATCGATCGCTATTAATGATACAAAAAAGATGGCGCATTACGAAATGGAGGGGGGTCACCCTCTGATTTTGCAGTAACTCACACTTCGGCCCCAACCTCGGCCTAATATTTGTAGTACAGAACCGCTAAAACCAACACCTCGGAAGAGTTTCTGAATCTATTTCAGCACTTCCGAAGAAAAAATTCAAAAGTCCCTTCGATTTCCGAATTGTGTCACCATTCAAAACGTCTTTCTTTAATCAATTTCTTAAATTAATGCTCTAAATTCTTTCTAAACAATAGATAAAGTTTGAAAAAAAAAAAAAAAAATCTCTAATTTTATGAATGGTGTTAGTTTTAAACAACTCAGGAGTATAACTAGAGTTTAATTTCAGAAATTGAGGGAGTGGGAGGAGGGGCACACAAGTGTTCTCGGAAATTCAAAATAGTCGTAAAAAATAGAGTTCAAAATAATCATAAACATTGCGCAAAAAAACCCTTCCGAAACTTGCACCCGAGTTTGTATTGACTTGCAGTGGCGGATTTAAAATACAGAGTGTTTTAAAATGAATAGCGGGGTTTTGCCATCTCATATTTGTTTCCATGGTCTCCAATTTGGCAATATATCACCAAATGACCCTCAGTCTGAGACGCTATCTTAGTTTTGCATTGAAATAAGTAATTAATAGCCACAAAAAATGAGTAAAATGAGTAAATGAGCTTTTCAGGACACCCGATCGAAAACAAAAAGGGAAGTGCACAACTGGAAGGTACGCACACCCCACACGCGAAAACTTATCCTTCTACAGTTTACCATTTTGGAGTTATGACTTATGAGAGATACTACGTACATCCAGCAGCAAAAAACAACGCAATAATTAACTTGTTTGGTACCTGAATGCAGTATTAAAAACTCTTTCAGGGGTGACTCAAATAAAAATTCATACTGAAATTTAGTAAACAATTTTATATGAAAACAACCTTTACTTTGTATTAAAAGGTAAAACATCAAAGGTCTTTTTTTTTTCAAAAACATCGGCCAATTCCATCGGCTTTTCGAAGTTTTTAAGGCCGATGGGCCGATGTTTCTTGCAATTTAGCATCGGCCGCCGATGCCGATGGCTAAATTGTTGAACCATCGGCGCCGATGCATCGGCCAGGCCGATGCATCGGTCGAGTCCTACTCGTATATACACGTACTAACTCGTGTATGCACGCATAAATATGTATTTTAACCAAAAGTACAAATGTACCTCTCTACTCGAGTATACTCGGGTTAAACACGTATCTATACGCATATTCTTGTGTGTGCACGTACATACTCGTATATACTTGTATTTTCTCATGTATGCGCGCATAAAAATGTATATGCAATCTTAAATACAAATGTACCTCTACACACGAGTATACTCGGTGTAACATTTATCTATATGCATATTCTCGTGTAAATACAACGACCTCTACACTCGAGTATACTCGGTGTAACATTTATCTATATGCATATACTCGTGTGAATACTTACATACTCGTATTCTCTTATATGCACGCATAAATATGTATATACAAAGCAAATTTCTCTGTACACGAGTATATTCGGGGTAACAAGTATCTATATACATATTCTCTCGTGTGTTCACGTACATACTCGTTTATACACGCATTTATTTATGTATAAACGCACAAATATGCATATACACATAGAAATACAAATGTACCATTGTACACGAGTATACTCAGGCTAAAAAAAACCTAGACATCTATTCTTGCTTGTACACGAACTTACTCGAATATACACGTATTTTCTCATATATGCATGCATAAATATGTATATATACGTTTAAATACAAATTTACCTCTGTTCACGAGTATACTCGGATTAACACGTAGCCATACGTATATTCCTTTGTGTATACGTATATACTCGTGTATACATGTATTTACTCGTGTATGCACAAATAAATTTGTACATACACTTAGAAATTAAACATAGCTCCGTGCACAAATATACTCGGGATAACACGTATTTATACGTATAAACTCGTGTTTACAAATATGTATCGTATATACACATATTTACTTGTGTTCTCACGTATTTGTAGGTATATACACGTAGAAATACAAAATTCCTGTATACACGAATATCGTCGAGTCAACACGTATATACACGTATAACTCGTGTATGCACGCATAAATATGTATTTTAACGTACAAGTACAAATGTACCTCTGTACACGAGTATACTCGGGTTAAACACGTATCTATAAGCCTATTATCATGTATGCACGTACTTACTCGTATATACACGTATTTTCTCGTATATGCCTGCATAAATATGTATATACACGTTTAAATAGAAATTTACCTCTGTACACGAGTATACTCGGGGTAACACGTATGTATAAGTATATTCTCGTGTGTACATGAACATACTTGTATATACACGTACCTTCTCGTATATGCACGCTTAAATATGTATATAAACGTAGAAATTCAAATGTACCTCTTTACACGAGTATACTCGGAGTAACATGTATCTATATGCATATTCTCATGTGTACACGTATATACATGTATCTTAGCTTGTGTGTACGCATAAATATGTATATACACAATTAAAAGCAAATTTACCTCTGTACACGAGTATACTCGGGGTAACACGTATCTATACGCATAATCGTGTGTGCACGTACATACTCGTATATACACGTATTTACTCGCTTATAAACGCATAAATATGCACATACACGTAGAAATACAAATGTGCCATCTTACACGAGTATACTCGGGTTAAACACGTATCTATAAGCCTATTGTCGTGTGTGCACGTACTTACTCGTATATACACGTATTTTCTCGTATACGCCTGCATAAATATGTATATACACGTTTAAATATAAATGTACCTCTTTACACGAGTAAATTCGGGGTAACACATATCTATGAGCATATTCTCGTCTGTGCACGAACATACTTGTATATACACGTACTTTCTCATATACGCACGCTGGAATATGACGTAGAAATACAAATGTACCATTTTACACGAGTATACTCGGGGTAACACGTATCTAGACGCATATTCTTATGTGTACACGTACATACTCTTATATACACGTACATACTCGTATATACACGTATTTACTGGTGTATGCACACATAAATATGTATATTTACTTAAAATTTCAAATATACCTCCATACACGAACATACGCGGGATAACACGTTTATATACGTATATACCCGCACGTAGTCGTATGTACACGCATTAACTCGTGTATGCTTGCATAAATATATATATACACTTAGAAATACAAATGTGCCTCTGTTCATGTGATATTTATATTTTACGAATGTAATCTGAATTAAAAAAGTTATCAAATCAATTTGATTACTTTTAATCTGATTACTTTTAGTCTGATTAAATTCAATCTGATTAATTTAATCTGAACTAAATTAGTTTTTTTAGTCAACTAACGAGTTAGTTTAAACTAACGTTAATCTTCGTCTGCAATTGAATTGAATTTTTAAAATATTAGTCTGAACTAAATGGGAGTCTGATTACTTTAGTCAACTAATCAATCAATTACAAATTTAGTTGATTTTTTTAGTTGATGCCCAACACTGCTTCTCTGTAGCTAACCGAC
>NC_072733.1:122415558-122529672 GCF_026930045.1 Uloborus diversus
ATTTGTCAAAATAATCGTCAATTATTATAAGTGTTGCAGCTTAATGTAAAGCTCGTTTAGCGTATATTTTCATTCATATACTTGCCCAAATGGTTTTCAGTCCAAAATAGTGAATTTAGACACGTTTTTAGCACTCCAGGGACAACTGTTTTATTTGTATTTTAAGTTCGTTTTTTTTTTTCCTTTTCTTTTCTCCCGTCAGAAAAGGACATTCGCTTTTTTCTCTTCATTTACATTAAACTGTTCAATAAAAAAAGGCATGATTTTTTTGTTTTAAGATTTTGGAAGATATGTTGTTACTATATAAAGTTTTCCCAAAACTGGGGCGCATTGCCCCCCATGTCTCCCCTTATAAATCCACCCATACCCTTCTGAAATATTCAAAAGAGAAAAAAAAATATATTTTTTTAATTTTTGGAAGATGTGTTGTTACTACATTAAGTCCTCCCAAAACTGGGGGGCATTGCCCCCCTCTGCCCCCTCCCCCATAAATCCGCCCATGGATGAAGTTAAATCAGCAGCGCAAGAGGCCTTACAGGAGGTTGCGAAAAATGTCTTCCAGGAGTGCTTCTAAAAGCTATACGAACGTTGGCAGAAGTGCATAGTCGTTCAAGGTGACTATTTTGTCGATAGATATACATACTTCGGTAATGTGAACTATTCAGGGTAAGGTTTTATACAGTTTATCCTCTAACTTTTAGATCATACTATGTACGTATGAGTTTTCAACTTACTAGTTCATAACGATTTTGAGTGACCTAAGTTTACGCGCATGAAGACATCACAAGACAATTTGCGATAATTAACTGAGGAAGCGTTCAAAATGGATATTCCGATCATCTATATGTTCTTAGGTACATATGCATGTACAGTGCCGAAAAAACTTGTGAAGTTTTAATTGGGTGATCGCAAAATAGAAATTTAGGTCAAAATCTGATTTTTTTTTTTTTTGTGATTACAATTCCTTATTCGTAGAAAGGAAATAAAGTGAAATGAATCAATGATCCTTTAAGTCCCTGACAATTTTATCAATTTATTTCTGTTTGATTTTTTTTTTTTGCCATCGGCCAACGGCATCGGCCATCGGCCATCGGCAATCGGCCATTTTCAGAAAAACAATCGGCCATCGGCCATCGGCCATCTTTGAACAATCGGCCAACAATCGGCATCGGCCCATCGGCCAAAAAATGCCATCGGTCGAGCCCTAATATTTAGTGCATCAAATTAAATATATCATAAATTTAATGGCTGTCCTTCAGTGGACCCTAGCAGGGGTGGCTAAACTGTGCCGAAGAAAGTAAAAATGTGTCATGTTTGAGGCCTTCTATTTCCATGTACTGAAGTTCAACCATAGCTTTTGCGAGCAATTTGTGTAGTGATATATATACATTATTAAAAAGGCTCATTAATGGCATTATTAATGTTCACTGCTGCGAAAAAATAGCAGTTTTGTCATCAAATTATTATAAAAAGTGTACTTTTTAGGGGGCTTTATCTCAGTGCACTGAGGGTCAATGTGGAACTTACTGCCTGCATTTTATACTAGAGTATGTGTATTTTCACAATCAAGTGACAGAACTATGGGCAAATTCTATTCAAGAACACAATACGTATTTCAAAACAGTAAAATGAACTATTTAGTTTTCAATTCAGTCAACATATCCGGGTTTAAACTTTCCTCCGAGGATTTCCAGATACTATTTATAAAACTAGTATGATGAAACATTTACCTTAAAAGAAGTATAGACTTGCAAATAGACTGATTATGCTTACTCGCATACTTTATAATATGATAACTGGAAACAAAGTGAAAAAAAAAAAAAAAAAAAAAAGGTTGTTATTACGGTAAAAACGTAAGTTATTTGTAAGACAATTTTTGAAGGTTTTTTAGGTATATTTGTAATTATTTTTATTAAGATAGCGTTTTATCGTTTGTACTGTACATTATAGTTCGTTGCCTTCGTTTAGGCTGTACATTATAGTGACAAAAATATTTTCTCTGCCCTAAACTACCATGATATCAAACAATTACTAAGTCATATTTGATTATTTATGATAAAAGCAATATTATGCCATTATAAAACAAGGATATAGTAGCCTAACTGACTAGTGGGACAGTAAGAAAATGCAAGACAAATCATTGTAGCTTGAGTACAACTAACTGGATGCGTCGTTAACTCTTATGCGATTTCCTTATATTGAATTTCCTTTTATGAGCCTGTAGAACCATTGCCCATTGTTATGTCACTTGTTTGTGAAAAGACATACACTCTTCGTTTGAAATTTAGGCATCAAGTTATATACTATCCCTCAGTGATTGGAGATACAAACCCCTAAAAAGTACATCTTTTAAACAGATTTTGATGTTTTTCTTTCACTTTGCTTCTAGTTGTCACATTATATATAATGCGAGTAAGCATAATCTGTCTATTTGCAAGTTTATAACTCTTTTATGGTAAGTTTTTGATCATACTAGTTTTTAAAATAGATCTGGAAGTCCCTGGAGGAAAGTTTAAACCCGGATATGTTGACTGAATTGAAAACTGAATAGTCCATTTTACTCTTTTGAAATACGTACTGTGTTCTTGAAAAGAATTAGCCCATAGTTCCGTCACTTGTTTGTGAAAATATACACACTCTCGTTTTAAAAGCAGACATCTGGTTCTACACCGATCCTCAGTGCAATGAGATAAAGACTCATGAAAACATCACTTTTTAGCATTTTTCGATACAAAACTACAATTTTTTGGCAGGGCAGAGGATGAGTCCCGCAACTAATGAAGGTATTGAATAATTTTTATATATATATATATATATATATATATATATATATATATATATATATATATATATATATATATATATATATATATATAAAACCAGAGGGCCTCAAACATGGCACTTTTTCATCTTTTTTGACAAAGTTTGGCTACTCCTCAAAGGATGTACTGAAGGTCAGTCACAAAACATACGATATATTTCAATTTAGGTACTAAATGTCATACTGTCAACACAAGATTTTTTTTGGCTGATGCTTAATACACAGAATTAATCGGATCTAAAAAAAAACGCCGATTTGGAAAAACCTCTACGTTGGGCTCCAATTTTTACAGGCCCCCAAAAATGTTTTTGGAGGAAAAGAAAAAATACATGATTTCGAAAATCTTAAAAAGAATCCGCCATAAAAATTTGAGCAAAATCAAAAATGGTGTATATTCGAACACCCCATTTCTGCCTGGTTCTTATAAATACTCATCAAACTGATCAAACATGCAATTTTCGCGTTTTAAGCACGACGTTTTAACCAATTGAGTTTCAGGCTTCACTCGTGCCGCGTTCTACATAAAAGTAATGCGTAATATAAATCAGAACAAACCTGGCTTTTTTTTTTTTTTTTTTTTGAAAAACAGCTACAAAGTTAGTTTTGTGTTCATATTTTATTTCAAGTTCATCTGACCTTTCTTGGTAAGAGTACTACACCGAGTACATGCTACCACTCCGCAAACAAAAAAGGAACTTTACGGGTTCTTTTGATAGCGTTTCATAGTGAGCCACATGGAACTGCATTGGCTTCTCCAGATGTGTGCTTGTGCTGAAATACACCATTTTGAGCTTTACAGATTAATGAGGCTCATTTTCGGCAAGTACAGTTTTGTTCAACGCGATCAAACAAAAGTACATTTGACGATTTTTATTTTTAGCATTTCCTCGCGAAAGATGACGATGATGTTGCAAAACTTTGTAATTCACTTTTTCCCGTATTCCTTACTGCTTTGGATAAAATTACGCCAACTTCTAAGTTTGCCATAAGGTGGCCCTGTAAGTGGTTTCCTCGCGTAGTGCAATGCAACATTAATACATAAACACCATTTTTTTACAACGATAGTCTTGCCGTTCGGATAATATTGGGATATTAGGTGGCAACGGATATATATATATATATATATATATATATATATATATATATATATATATATATATATATATATATATATATATATATATATATATATATATAAACTTCTCGACATTGAAAATGCAACACCAAGAAGGAGTGGTTCGGAAGGAGTGAAATTTGGAAAAAAGATAGACAGCAAGGAGCAATAAGTGATCTTTGTTTCGAACCGATATTTAAATTACAAAACGACAACAGCGTCGAATCACTATTCAGTAGAACCACCGCGAACGGTGATGCACGAAGAAAAACGTCTAGGTACAGAGTCAATAAGATATTGGATGATTTCCTTCATTCCCTGTCAACCATTTGTCAAAGAGTTTGCAAACGGCGTCCATTCTCATCCCACATGTGTTCGATTGGTGGCAGATTAGGAGAGTACGGTGCCCACGGAAGCATTTAAACACATTGTAGTGCATGTTCTAAGATGCAAGCAATGCGTGGTCTGGTATTATCCTGCTGAAAAATTACACAGGGCTCCCCCTGAAGGTAAAGGAGTTGCCACCGGCTGCCGATTCTGCACGCATCGTTCGACCGTCATAGTGCCCTGAATATGAACTAGAGGTGACGTGGCATGATACGCAATAGCGCCCTAAACCATGATAACCCGTTGTCGAGCGGTAGGGTGCTCCACAGTTGTTGCCGGATTAGACCTGTCTCCACGTCGACGCCACACTTGTATGCGGCGACTATAACAGGAAAAACAAAAAAGTGACTCATCTGAGATCAGGACGTTCCGTCATTCCGCCATCCAAGTCGCTCTAGCACGGCACCATTTCAAGCATTAACGTCTATGCTGTGGGGTCAATTGCAGTCTTCTGAACAGACGCTGTGGGTGCAAGTCGCTTGCAACCAATCGACTGGAAATAGTTCTGGGCGATATGAGATGTTATCAGAATGGAGACACACGTGGCTTGCGGGGCTGCCCATCACTTGTTAGTGAATGTGTCGATCCACGCGTGCTGACGTCACTCTGGCTGCACCTGCAACCCTCAAACTTGCCACATTTCCTTGCTCCAACAATTTTCGCCACAGCCGATGCACCGTGAACGCATCCATGTTGGTATCAGCTGCAGTTTGACATAAGGTCCAACCTGCCAATCTCAGTCCAATCACCATACCTCTCGTAAAATCATCTGCTTACTGGAAGTGCTTCCGTGGGACGGCCTGGCATTATCTCCTAATACACGTATTCTCCGAGACAAAAAAAATGTTTTTTTTTTCGATGCCTCGTCTGGCAGAATTAACGGCACGAATATTGCCCGTTCTTCAAGTTCCTTATTTTATATTATATATAGTTGGAAACCTGCGAATTTCACATCATTTGCTTGTCATTTCATGCAAAATCAACAAATTTTTAGAAATTTTCGTGCCGTACCATTTTTGATATTGATGAAATTTGGTAGGTAATGTGTACCAATATTCTGTACTCCCAAACTGTTATATTTTTTTTCCTGGATTTTTTTCCCCTGAGACATGCTATTTTTTTTTTTAGCTCCGCGGATGAGTAAAATTTCGCATTTTAGATCCTTTTCAAAAAAGCTCTAGAAAATTTATTTAAATTAGTAAGAAGATCAAACACATCTTATTTTAAAGGTGAAAGAATAATCTTTTATTTGTGCATAAAAATAAAAATAAATAAATTAAGCCTAATTAGAAATCTTTGGTTGTCAATTCATTTGTGAAAAAATCCCGTTTCCGTCACTTCGAGCCTAAAAACGTCGACGAGGGACTTTCAGTAGAAAGGTAATTTTTTTTCCTCTTGTAGTTAGTTTTACTTACTAGAAGCGCAGAAAAATAGGTTGATACAAATAGTCCTTCATTTGGAAAAAATTGCTTAAACTTAAGTAAAAATGAAAAATGGGCTTTTTCACAGTAAAAAACTAGATGTTTGTAAGGTGATGAAAATTTGAAAATGCTAAAGTAAGAAGCCGTTACATTGCCTTTTAAAACGAAACAAAAAGTGTCTTGTTTTTTTTAGGTGTAGAAGAGATATAAACCTTTAAATAAAACATTTGTTTTTGGTAATTAACATTGAAAGCTATTTGTTGTTTAAAACTTCATTTTGCAAATGTATTTCAATGAAACATGGTTATATATTATTTTAAAGGTATTTATCCAGTCAACTTGGCCTCTTTTATGTAATGTGCAAAGTTATTATCGTATTACTTTAAAGACTTATATCTCTAGTACACTCTAGAAAAACAAGACAGTTTTTGTTTTGTTTTAAACGGCGATGTAACTGCTTCTTACCCTAGCATTTTCAAATTTTTATCATCTACCTCGCAAATCGCTTTTGGGGAGTAAAAAAAACCCATTTTTTCAGTTTTTCTTAAGTTTGAGCAATTTTTTCATGACTGGACTACCAATAACGGATTTTTTTTCTGTACTTCTAGTATGCATAATCAACTGCAGCGGGGAAAAAAAAGTTTCCTACAGTAAGCCCATTATCGGTTTTTTTTAGGCTCGAAAGGACAAAAACGGCACTCTTTCAAGTTTTATTTTGTTATTTTTTTCTAGTTAAAAAACTAGAAAAAAAATAATAAGTCGTCATTTCCAACCTAAAAAAGCCGATGATGAATTTACTATAGGAAACTATTTTTTTTTCTTGTTGTAGTTGAATGTGCTTACTAGAAGTACAAAAAAAAAACAAGCTGATACTAGCAATCCTTCATTACGAAATAAATTCTTAAACTTAAAAAAAAACTGAAAAAACGTTTTTTTTTCACACCTCAAAAGCGACTTGTGGGGTAGGTGATAAAAAGTTGAAAATGCTAGGATAAGAAGCCGTTACACCGCCCTTTAAAATAAAACAAAAACTGTCTTGTTTTTCTCGTCCGTAGAGAGATATAAGCCTTTAAAATAGGGTAGATCGGGGGATCGCCGCCTACCCTGATAAGGGTAGATCGGGGGATCGCCGCCTACCCTGATATTTGAGTCAAGGAAAGCGGATAGCCGGCCCGACAGCTCCTGACCTGTAGCAATAGATGCTACAACCAATGCCCCAAGTCGATGGCAGCCATGCACGCGTTGTTTTTTTCTTATAGTGTCGAACGTTGTTTTGAAGAAGTTTGATGTTATTTTTCTACTTTAAATAAAAGCTGTGAAATGTGGATCATTCCATGTCAAGTGATCCAAAATTTGAGAACTTTTTTAACTCAAGCTTTTGTATTTCTTTGAAATTAGGCTTATCGATTGTACCCTTCAAGGTCATTGAAAGTCCAAATTGTTAGATTTTTATTTCTTATTTTTTGTTTATGAGACTTTGAATTTTAGAAAAACCCTCTTTTTTTCATGGATGCTTGAACATAAAATTGACTATAATTCAACACCAAATATAGATAGAAAGATTTGGTAAAACGCATTTTAAAGTACATTATTTCCTGTTTAATATGGCATGCAACCTGACTAATTTTATTAAAAAAATATTTTTAAAATTTTAAATTAAATTTAAATTTCTCAAAAACATATAATGAATTTAAAAAAAATCTCAACAAATTTTGGGTCTTTTGTCCTCATTTGAGCAAAATTTCAAGTAGAGATCTCAATAGGATCATATTTTTATGAGTTTTTGAATAAAATTTAACTTAAGAAATAATGATATTTTTCAAATTTTATTTAGTTAAATATGGGATTCTCTTGCTAGGTGATGGTCAATAGAGTAGCAAGTAAACATGACTATGCTATGCTTAAAATGAACTGGCATGAACTTGAAGATTGGCAAGCCCCTCCCCCCCCCCCAAACCATCACCACTTCTATTCTTTTTTTTTTTTAAGTTTTCAAAGTGTAAAAAAAAATAAAATAAAGAAAAACAAAACAGTTAACAATTTAACATTAAACTTATTAAAAGGTGGTAAATGTTCTTTAAAACAAGACGAAGTATATCCCCCAACCCTCCCACGCACCCAAACATACGATTAACACTATACTAGTATCACGCCTCACCTGAGGATTGAATTAAGAATTATTTTTACCTCAAATGTTTTCTTCTTTTCTCAGACCAAATCTTTCTTCTAAGATCATAACTTCAGAAAGTGTACTTCATTAAATCAATATCTGATAAGGAAAGTTATTATTCATTTCATCCCCTACCCCAGCACCAACCTTCAATTTTGGAAGAAGAAAAATAGTTAGCCACAAGATCAAAGCAAAATAGTGTTTTTTGCATGTTGTTTTAATGTTTTTCATTCTTTTCAAGCAAAACTACAAATAAATCAAAGTATCAGACCATATGTCTGTTCACATATAACTGTCTTTCTACAACATTTGGAGTGCAGCTGTTTTATTTTCTTGTCTTTATTGATTGTTTTCTTTTTAATTTCTGCTGTAAAAGAGATTAATACAACGAGATATATCTATACATGCATTAAAAGCAGTTAAAGATCAAACTAACTTTGCGCTTTCGAGCATAACCTTTCATGTTGTTAAGAGTTATTTCAGATCACTCCCCTCCCCCCTCACACTACCATCACACTTTCCGAAAAAAAAAAAAAAAAAAACATTGCTTCAAATGAGTGGTTCTATTCAGTGATGTTCAATATGTGTATGCATCATATACATAATATGTATAAAAATTGTTAGAGAGTATACGACGTATATGGAGCTTGCCCCTGGTTCTATTTGTCTGTTAAAGTTTTCCCGAATTTTAGTGTTTGTAATTCCCTCCATCTCCCCTATATAAGCCTCGGCCAATACTGATGTTTGGCAGTGTTTGTTATGCTTATTACTCTTACCCACCAGCTTTTTTTTTATTTTGAAAACAACTTTGAAAAAAAAAATATAAATTGGTGGTTCGGGGGGGAGGGGGGTCACCAATCTACAAGTTCATGTCAGCTCATTTCAAGCGTAGTCATGCTTACTTGCTTACTTACTACTCACTAGATGATCACCCCCCAGTAAGAGAACTCCATATTTAACTAAATAGAATCAGAAAAATATCATTATTTCTTGTGAGTCAAATTTTATTCAAAAATTCATAAAAATATGATCTCATTGAGATAACAACTTAAAAATGTGCACAAATAAAGACAAAAAGTTTTGAAAATTGAAAAAAAAAAATCATACATATTCTGAAAAATTTAAATTTTAAATTTAAATTAAATTTTTTAAAAATATTTTTTTATAAAATTAGTCATGTTGCATATCTTATTAAACAGTAACTAATGTACTTTAAAATGCTTTTTACTAAATTTTTCTATCTATATTTGGTGCGGAGTTATGATCCATTTTATGTTCAAGCATCCGTGAAAAAAAGGTTTTTTTCTAAAAATCTAAGTATCATAAATAAAAAAATAAAAGAGATAAAAATCTAAAAATTTGACCTTTTGATAACCTTGAACAGTACAATCGATGAGCCAAATTTCAAAGAAACACAAAAATGTGGTGGAAACACTTTGGATCACTTGACATGGATTGACCCATGTAACTTTAGATACTACACTGTCAAAAAAAATCCCTTTTTATACGCTAAATTTTCCCTCATTTTGCGACGAAAAATATCTGTCTTTCGAAAAACCGTATTTATCTGTCATTTCTCGCAAAAAGACAGAAACTTTCTCTCAAGGCGGCGCGCATGCGTAGTTGACACTTTTATCGTTCTTCACCGTCTAGCCCGCCAAAGCCAAACGCCTGCCGAAGAGCTGATGCTGTAATCGGCAATGTAAATTCGGGACTTCAAAAATAATCTTCAGCAGGACTAATTTATCCGTATGGTTATTGGGTGAGTACTTATTTTAGAATTTGATTCCATAAATATGTATTGTTCCTCTTTACTTGAAAGCAGTACGTAATATAGATTGAAAACAAAAAAAAAGTTTCTTAAATTCGAAGATGAGTTTACACCGCCATATTTGAATTTGTATTAAAACAAAGCTTCTATTTGTATTGTGCAGGAACATAACAGGGCTTATGCGAAGCTTCAAACGTACTTTTATTTGGGCTTACTGAAAAAGATTTGCATTAAACCTCTTAAGGATTGTTTTGGTAGTCAAATCGGGGTTGAGACCACGGCATTTCGATATTAAGAGTTCTTACGTAAATTGATTTTACAGTAGCGAGACAAAAATGTTCCTTCTGTTAACTTTCCAATAAGCCTTGAGAAAGGTTTTTGTTGAAAAATTTTAATAAAAACAGTGTAATTTCGTTTTATTAAAAAGTTGTCATTGTTGAAAATGATAGTAGAAATTCGTATGCTAGTGAGAATAATTCTTTGTTTCTATTACTTGAAATAATCTATAAATTAAATTATTCAAATTGAATTGTTCAAATATTAATTCTTTATTTGAAATAATTTATATTTGAACGAAACTTTTAAATTTCTCTATCGATGAAGATATTTTCCTTATGTTATGAAATTTAAAATATTCTGTATCATAGAATTTGATTATTTTCATTTTTAATTCACAGGCCTGGATCTACAGTGGCTCCCAAAAGTCTTCGTACACCTACGACTTTCAACGAAATAGGCCCCAATCCATTGGTTAGAATTATTATTTCGGAATAGGTATTTAATTATAAGATCTATGATCAACTTTTAACGAAACTACATGAAAAGTTTTTAAAAAATATTAAAACTTAATTTTTTAAAAATCAAAAACCAAAAAGTGCCGGAAATTTTATCTCACAAAACTCTTCGTACACTTTATAAAATGTCTATATATTATTGAATAATCTAACTTTTAATTAAGTTATTGATTAGTAGAATATCATATAGTATTCATAACACTTTTTAAACGTCTGGGAATAGATTTCAATCTTTTTCTTTCTTTTTTTTTTTGCGTAATTTCTGAGTAAGTGTTCAACCACACTTGAGTCTAGCTGTTTCTAGCTCTATTTTCGTCTTAAAGCCCTATTTTCGTAATCTAGCCTCCAGATATCCCTAAATACGTTACATTAAGTTAAAAACTGGAGATTGAGGGCGTATTTTCTAAACTTATAAGGACAATTTTTGAGGCACTAGACGCAAACGTTGAAAACCGTGTGCTTCTTATCGTTATCTTGATAAAAAACAAAGTTGTTTGAAATAACCAAATTTTTGGCTAAGAGTTCAAAATTGGTTTTTAAAATATTTAAAGGAACAGCATGATTCATTATTTCATCAAAAAATTACAAACTACCAAGTCCTGATGCTGATATGCACCCTCACACTAGAACACCTCCACCGTCCTGATTAACTGATCCAAATAAGTTCTTAAGATTAAGTTCCTAATTTTTTCTTCTACTTACAGTTATACAACAATTTAAACAAAATGTTGAATTAATGTTTATCTGTAAGTAAGACATGATTCTAAAACGATTTTACTTATTTATCATTGATTTTGCGACGAAAAGCGTAAGCTTTCTGTTTTAAGTACGACGAAGAAAATTTCTGCGGGAAGAGGTCCCATTTATTCCAACTATTCAGAGAACTTGGCGAACAATTTTAGGTGAAAATTAAATGTAAAATGTTTCATTTAACTCTGCAGAAACTTTTACAGCACTCAAATGTGTATTTTTCATAATTTTTTTAACTTTAAATCTTCGATCATGTTTTGTTAACTTTGCTGATTGACGTTTTCTTACTTTGTTTTCGGTCCGATTCCTTTCTTTAAAGCATTTTATCAAGCACTTTACTATACAAACAAATAAATTAACTAATTTAGAGATAATTCAAACCAATTTACCACTACTGTGGGAAAAAAATTCAAATTTTGAATGGTGTTTGCGGTTTTTTACGAATACCAGCCTTTTTACAGTAATAAGCACAATATTAAGAAATAAATAAACAAAAAAAATTAAAGCCAAATGACTTATGAGGGTCAACACAATGCAAAAAATATTAATAAAACGACATATGATAATTTTAATCATGAATTTATTCGAAAATATTTGAGTGTACGATGACTTTTGTGGCGTGTTATTTCTTTGTCTCTTCGTTTTCTGACCGATTTTAAAAAGAAGATCCGTCAATATTTTGAAAAAAAACCAATGGGTTGTATTTAGAATGACATAGGAATGATGTGAAAAAATATTGGACTTCATATTCGAATTCAGTTTCGAGTTATTTTGGTTTTACTAAAAAATTTCAAAGTGCACGAACACTTTTGGGAGCCACTGTATAAATTTTGGGCCGCAATGCCAAAAATCTGTAGGGCTCCCTAACCGCCCACTAAGTTGCTCTATTCCCCCCCCCCTCCAAGAGTGATAATTGTACGTTTTTAACTGCTTCATTATTTCTACTTAAATTTCAAATTCATTTATTTAAATGTTTTATTTATTATTATTATTGTTAAAATGTTTTTAGCTTGTTTAAATGCTTTTGGGTAGCTGTGTGGAGTTTTTATCCAGATTTTTAGAAACTCATTTTATTAATAAGTTATATCAGCAAGAAAACAAGTGTGTCATAACTTTACATTGCCCCACTCCCCCACCGTCCTTGCTTATATGCTTTAGTAAGATGTGATGAGTTTAAATTTTTCTCACATTTGTACCAAAACATTGAAAAATATATTGAACTGTTAAAACACTTTATCTCAGATTTTAATAATTTATATTTTTATTTATTTGGTTTCTTGGGATGTGGTTTCCTCTGAGACGTGCCCCCGCCCCTCCTCCTCCCCCCCCCCTTGCTGTGGGATCTATAGGTAGATAGATCCGGGCCTGGCAATTCAAGCGAGGGTGTTATTTTTTAAACTATAGACTTGCTGAAAATGAATATAGCTAATACAAATGTCGTTTTCTGTTTGTGATAGAGGCTTTAACAAGAGAAACTTTCTGTTTTTAATATTTTTTTTTATATAGGATAGAATAAATATAATTCTTATTTTGGTGCGCTTTCAGAGCTAGATGCCATCAACACTTAATATTTTTGCCTCAATAGCAACTAATATTTTCGTGTCATAGTAAAATTGCAGTTGGAAATCAAACAGGATATTAATTTGAAATGAATTGAATTCAGTTCAAATGAATTAAATTTCATTTAGCATTATATTTGGTTTCAAAACTTGGTTTCAGAAATTTGCGTGTAAAACAAATATGCATATGTAGGTGAAAGCTCAAATTAGCGATAATTGTTTAAGTAATCGAATGATGTGATAATTAGAATAGAAATACTACTTACTAGAATGTTAGATAGCATTTTAAATAAAAATCAAAATGTAGCTAAAACAGTTAGAAAAGGTCCATTTCAGCCAACAATTCCACTGTGTTATAAAACATTACTATTTTTGGCTTCCTTAACTGGTTTTCCATCTCCAGCTTAGTCACTTTCTTATGCCGGGCTGATGAGTGCTAATAAGCACGAAACTGCAGTCCTCGGCTGGAAATGACTGAGCTGGCGGTGTATTTCATGTATTATTACTATTTGTGTCAGTGATACTTTTTCAGAATGTTAGGGGGAAATTTTTATGGGGTTAATATCCAAACCCCTTTTTGGCCACATGTTGGTTATTGATTTTTGCATTGAAGTACTTTGCTAGCTTTTTTAATATTCAAATTTATGGAAAAACCAGGTAATGTAATGTTGAAACAGCATCAACTGAATATTTATAATTTTAGCATCCTTATAGATTTTTAACTAGGGAGGCACCAAATACTCGATTTTAGTCTAACAACCCATTGATATTACATTAACTTTACTATAACTAATTCATTTAAAAATGAAATATTAACCAGAAAAAAATAAGTTTGTATCATACTATTAACTGTTCAAAAGTCAATTTAACTGCTAATTTTGTCTATTAAATGTGCTACCGAAAATACCTCCATTTCGTAAATAGTAGAAAAATTGATCAATAATATTTGGAAGGAAACATTAAATGTTGCAGTATTTTAATTTTTGAAGTTTTAGTCATAGGAAATATTAAGTAGAGATGCACCAAATATCGTTTTGGTAGGGTACAGAGTACTCGACCAATTATGTTTTGAATGAACCATTGACATAGGACTCGATAAATTTTGAACTCATATGAATAGCTATATAGACCTCCACATAATAGTTTTCAAAACAAATTCCAGCTAAAATTCGATTTTATTTAAAATGTTATGTTTATGTCAAATTTTACGAAAAAGTTTTTTTTTTTTTGATTAAAAACAAATAAAAGGTATGGTTAATAAAGTTGGAATTAATACAAATTATATGAATCTATTATAGTTCTAGTCGTCCGCCAAACATGAATAATGTTTTTAAGCAATTAAAACAATGTGTAATATAAAGTAAACAACAAATAAACATTTGTATTTTTAAACACAAATGTTCAGGAGCACTGCTGACACATGTTTCGGTGTCACAAGCAATGGTTTTTTTAATTCACAAACGGTAATCTTATCGATGTAAAGACATCCATCTTTTTTTTTTTTTTTTTTTTTTTTTTTGTCGTTAAAAATACTTTGTACTTTTTCATTCATTGAAATATGTGTATTGAACAATATTTAATTTTTTACAACTACCTGGTATTGACCAAGTCAGTGGCATACATAGCACCCTCGCAAGGGAAGGGTGCACGCTCTAAAATAAAATAACACTATGTTAAAAATTTTAAAAATTCATACAGAACCGGAGGGGGGGGGGTCAAAGAAATCTATGTACTCTACTGAGCCGGGTACATCATCAACATCAAAATTTGGCCAAGTATGAGTATTTGGTGAATTGGCCAAGTACTCGGTACGTCTCATTAAAAACTCAAAATTATCTTAGAAAAAAAGGTCTATTATTTTTTAAACAATTAAATATTGAAATGAAACTATCAAGAACAATTTGTGCTAAAAAGTTGATTATTTACATATTGATATTCTGTGTTTTAGATTTTCCCGACATTGATGATGTGTAAAATTGTGTGTGTATCCTGTTAACACCTTTCTTCTTAGGACCTTTTGGTAAGCTCATATTATATTTAAGTTGGAACTCAGCACCGAAGTTGGACAATGTCTGAAAATAAATGCCCACAACATGAATGGACCATGAGCAAATATGCCAATGGGGTCGCTTCCGAAATTTTAAAAATATTTTTTCTAAAAGAGCATGCTAAAAGCATAGGAACTGACCATTTTTTAAATACATAATTTCAAAGTTTAATATTTAAAAAAATATTTTAACCAGTGCGCAGATTCAATTTCAGTTTTTTCGCTTCTGTTCATAACATCACAAATGATGAAATGCTGTTCACTGATGCCATTAGCGCAGAGCGCAATATATCGTTCACATCTTTACTCACATACTGATATGGTTGAAAAGCAAGCATAGAGAGCAATATTCAATTAACTTCTGAATTATCATAACCTGAAAATGAAGTCGACGGCAAGCATCAGCATTCAGTACGCCACTGGAGTACGTGTCAAATTTGATCATTCGGGACATCATAAAGATCATGCCTTGTTTGAAAAATCGTACCTTTTATTTTAAAAAAGTGGAAAATTAACCGTTTTGTAAATAAGATTTTCCTTGTTCCATTTTTTTTTTGCTCATTCTATCAACTTCAGTGGCAAAACGTATTACTTTTGACTGATGGAAACAACCCCATTCCGAAATTTATTTTCGGAGTTAGTGCGTTTAAATTTCCTCAATCACAATCATGCAAATTGATAGTGACCCAAGTCTGACTTCATATTTAAAAGATGGGTGAAATACTCCTTACATTTCTAACTAAGCCAAATCGATGTCAGAAAAGTCATTTTTAACTCTAAGGTATTTGAGTTAAATTTTCACTTTAACGATGTCTATTGAATATTTACAGTTAGAAAAGCATGTTCAATTGTCCATAGTGAGAAATTTTGTTCTAATGTGACTTAATTTTATTCTTCTGTGAGCCAGGGTTGGCTTTCTGCCGGCAGAAACTGGTAAAAACTGGCAGAAACTTCCAAAAACTAAAAAGCATCTTTAATTACTTAAGTGATTGCTAAATGATATTCGTTTAAGTAAACTAAAATATTAAACTTCATTTCATCATTTAAAAAAAATAAAATCCTATGCTAATGCCCTTCATTTTGTTCGAGAAGGGAACTTTTCAATTGCAGATGCTCGTAATGTTTGGATTAATCTAACAAAGGACGAAAAAATCATATAGGTGCTCATGAAAGAGGAGCGACATACAAAATTAAAAGGCATTTCTGATTTTAATTTGTTCACTTATATGCTTCATCTAAATTGTTTGTGATTGAAATTATCACGTGCTTCAAGAAGAAAGTGCCAGCATTGTACTTGCCAAATATTAACATAGATTTTGTACCTAATGTCACAGCTTTGCAAAGCAAATTGGCCCTACTTCTCGAAACTTATTTTTCCTATTGAATTTCTCCCACTACCCCAGTTACTACATGGTGGACCAGTTAAAAAAAATATACAATAGATGAAAGCTTCACGAACATTGCTTGTTCCTTCATGCATTGCTTGCTAGCTCTTCTGTTGCAGGAATACTCTAAAGTTTCTCATTTGTACATATTAGATTGAGAAACTGTTTAGATTTTAGAAACCACCTTTTCTAAGAAGCAAATGCAGGGTCCAAACAATGTAACGTTTGATTTTAAATTGTGGTAATATCGTAATTAAATTGTGCTTTGGTTAATAATTATTTTTTCCATACACTTCCTATTGCATGTCAATAATTTAATTGTTTTTCATTTTGTGAGTTTTTGCCAGTTTATGCCACAAATGTGGCAGAAAGTGGTTTTTGCCATGCCGGTTTTAACCGGTTTCTACCAGTGGTTTTAACCGCCTCGGCAGAAACTTGCCAACCCTGTCTGTGACTGAAATTCATATGAGCTCAATAAATAACTTCAAGAAATTTCGTCAATAGTTTTGTCAAAAGTGTTTCTGGGTTGGGCCACAACTTGCTGTTTTTTTAATTTCAATTTTGATATCACAAATAGTTAATACATCATACTTTTTTAGTCTTCTAGAGTCCTTAGAGATGAGGGATTGCTTTTTTTTTTCTTATCCACACTGATTTTCCCTTCTGTTATTCTTCTTCTTCTTCTTCATCAGCACAACAGCCTGGTGCAGGCCAAGGCTTTCTCTGTCTGCTTCCTCCAGGCGGTACGACACGTTGCCAGGTTTCTCCACCTGTTCCCTTCTGCTATTAACTTGTCTCAATTATGAATGTTTGGGTGTTTCGCCAATCTTCCAAGAATAAAATTAGACTTGGATCACCACTCATTTTCCGGATCGCGAATTTATCAAATTCAAATGCACCGATTCTGAAATAATGTAAATTTTCGGACTCGGAGCATTTGTCAATGATCCATTTGTGTTATAAGCAATGTTTTTAAACATTGTCGGATTTCCCAGTTGGTTACAACCCCAGTAGCAGAAACTTTCTAGCCAGTCTGCGACATTATTTTGAGCAGTTAAATAATCTGCAGCATTATTATCAGTTTTATTTTAAGTTTTCATAAAATACACAAGTAAAGGTCCAGACTCAGTAATTTTCCATCTGGCCACTGGCCGCTAGACCTGAAAAACTTAGTGGCCACCACTGTCGCCGAGTTTTAAAAGTGCAAAAGAAAAAAAAGAGGGGGGGGGGCAGTTTTCACTACTCTCACAAAAATATATAGAACTCTGCGCATTATGAAAATCAATTATTCAATACATATTTATTTAAATGTGGAAAATTTAAGTAAAAATAGGTTTTTGAATTTTTTTCAAAAAATGAATAAATTAATTTGTAAATTAGAAGTTGGCAGGAAACTACATTTTAGATGAATGTTTTTAAGTTTTTAGGAAAGCTTTTAAAGCAAATACAATTGTGCAGGTAATAATTCAAATTTTTTATGAAAATCATTTTAAATGAAACATGATTTATTGTATATTTTATAAAATCTTCAATAGTTTCTGTGAGGTAAATGTCAAATTCTGTTTTTGGAAACTTAGGAAAGTAAAAGTCTCGTCTATTTCAATCTTGCAAATGACAGAACATGAAAAATTCATGATTCTAAATATATTTTTGAATTTGTTACATAAAAGTAGAAATAAATTCAAAATCCTTAAAAAACTACAATTTAGATGAAATAGTCAGTTTTTAGCACATTAGCCTCTAAAGCAATGAAGATAAGATAATATTCTAAAGATAAAACTTTGCAGTTTTCAAGACAATAACTAAGAATTATCCGAAAAAATGGCACATTTTTCATAATTTTCAACCCCCCCCCCCCCCAGTTTGCATTGCAATAAACATCTCATTCCGTTCATGAAAACATAGGCACTTGAAATGTCTTGCTTACCAACATTTTGGGAATGGTTAAACATAGCGACTACACCGAAAATTTGAACTTGTTGCAAAAAATAATTTAAAAAAAAAGATCTTCATGAGATTACACTTTAGTTAAAGTGTTTAGCGCTTTTGCGTCCAAAGCAATGAGGATAAGGTGAAATTTTAAATATAAAACTTTTCATTTCTCAAGGAAATTACTTAAAACATTTAAAAAAAAACGATTTACTGCACATTTTAAGTTATTTTCATTAATTTGCAGTTAAATAAAACATCCAATTCTGCTTTGTTTTTGAAAACTTATTCACTTAAGTATCTTACCTAATTCGATCTGGTGAATGGTCAAATATGGTGACTATGTTTCTAGCTGAAAGCATCGATCGCCTTTCCAGTCAAAAAACGATCTCTAAACCATGTTTGCCAAGTTGTATTTCATTCTTTTTTTCTTTTATTTATATTGGTAAAAAGGAAGAATTCAATTCAGGGTTAGAAATAAATATCATTGTTGCGAGTTCATCCTATGTATATGGCAGTTCAAAGCTAGATAGACTTAAGAAGAAATTATGAATGTATTTTCTTTCTTTTTTTTTTTGATAAATGCTAATGCATCTTAATTTTTTAAAACGGCTCTCATACACCCTGCATGAAGTGGATAGAACATGTGTATTATGCATGCGCTGATCAAAAATCTGTTTATTTGGGCCCTAGTCTACATGACATTCAGTTTTTAAAGATATATACTTTTTGCTATAATTCTCTTCTGCCAAAAATATATAAAAATAAAATAGTAAAGGAAATAAAAACAGCTGTGCAGCAATTGTTTGCAGAAAAAGAGGTAGGGGTAAGGAATAGAATATGATATTTTTGATTTTTCCCCTTTCAAAAGAAATGAAAAATATGTCAACCGGGGGGGGGGAGTATTCCCTCCTCCTCTCAAATTGCAGTTCTGTGGTCCGGGGGGGGGGGGTGAAGGGTATCATAGCTTATTGAAATAAAATAACTACAATGAGTTGAGTTAGAATCCAACTATACACACTTGTATCAAAAAATATATTTAGAGCAAAACTTAAATAGGTTGTCCCCAGGAGGGAAGTAATTTTATTTTTATAGTCCTTAACTTGAGTTGTGGTCTGAGCATTACCTTGTTCTTTCGATACTAAGAGTCAGTTTGCTTTGTGTTTTTGTTCAGTGAAGTTGGATTAATTCTTGCACATATAATTTTTAAATTTAATCACTAACTTTTTGCTTTAAAATTGTAAATAGTAATTTGTTTTATTTAAATGCCACGGAAAAGGAAATTCTCTTCCTTGTGGTTCACACAAAAATGCATGCAAGATCAGCACAGATGCCATTCAGAAAAGGATCAATTTAAAGCATTTTGTTCTGTTTGTACACTATCTTTCCAATATTGATAATCAAGAATTTTCACAGATACAGTCTCATGCTGATGTGGCGAGACATAAGAGGTTGAAAGTAGCTTGAAAAATCAAACTGTATTTTAAATTCGTCCTCTACTAAAAACAAGTTAGTTGCAATGAAGCAATCCAAAGTTTTTGTGCCAAATTCACTCCAATATAAAATTTTTAAAGCTGAGGTTTTCTTAGTTTTGGTTGCCGTAAAAAACAATTATTCATTTCATCTTTAAATGATTTGTCTGTTATTTACAGCTATATTTTTGATGATTCTGAGATGGCAAAAAAAGTATCAAACTATCTGATAAAAGTTAAGTACACAATAAATTTTTGACTTGCACCCTACTTTAAATCCCTCCTTATTAAGGATATTTCTTTCTCATTCTTTAATTCATTTTGATGAAACAATAACAAGGTAAGTAAAGAAGCACTTGGACATACATTTATTCTACTGATATACTATGTTTCTACTTCATGATGTGTCACTCTGTTAGATAATAAAAGATTGAATGCATTCTGTTGTAGTTTTCAAGAATTTGAAAGGTTTTATCATCCACTACGAAAATCAAGCCAATGAATTACGTTTAAATGTTAAAAAACTTGATATTTGTTGTCATAAAAATATACTAAAATTGTATCAAAATTGTGTCCTAAAACTTTTGAAATCACCACTTGTATAATTTTAACAAAATACATTTTTTGTTTGTTTAAAGAGGACGTTATTAAAATACAGAAGAGTTTTTAATATTTTTGGATGGAAAGCATCAATACATGCAAGTAATATATTTTCTGCATTAGTTCATTCAGCGGTATGTTGTTATTGTCATGCATGTGTGACTTAATTTTAATAACTTAAGTAAGTTATAGTTAATATTTGGGTATGTTTGTTTGGAAAGTATTTACCAAAAACCCATCAAAAAAAAAAAAAACACTTTTCTAGTAAAAGAAAAGCATTCTTCAAGTATGCATTTAACATTTATTTAAAAAAGAAATTTGCAATCGTGTTTTGTTGAAAGAGGTTGATAAAAAAAAAACTTCTGTCCAGTAGAACTTTATCTACGTGTTCTAGCCCGTCATTGTCTCTTACGGAACAGTTTTTCAATCTCCTAGCACATCTTTATTACTATTACAGGTGTAGGAATTGTTCTAATTAAAAAAAAATCATATAATTCTTAATATCTTGAAATTTATACTAAATATACTAAAATTTTCATAACTTTACCTCACATTTTTTCAAAAAAAAAAAAAAAAAAGGAAAATTACCTGCATTAAATTGTTTCAAACTTTTTTATTAGTCTTGTTTACAGTCGAAAGTTGCATGTGGTATGATGTAACTTCAGAAGATTAATCACTGGCATATGAAACCTCAAATGGGAGACTTTAGAATTCAAGTTTTTAGACAGTGCCAAATTGACTTGCAAAAAATCTAGAAATATGTTTGAGTGATCTCAGTACCAGTTTGACTACATGAACATTCAAGTAAATTAATGACAATGTCTCCCCCCCCCCTTTTTTAGTAAATTTAGATTTTTCACTTTTGCAATTTGTTCTAAGGTGAATGGTGGGGCACCTATGAACAACATCTAAGGGAACATGTGAGTAGTTCCCATATCCTGTCCATAATGTTAATATTACTGTAGCATACTGTAAGTATTTTTAAAAAATGCATAGGTAAATACAACAAAATTACATCACTTTTGGAATGATGATTATTTATGGATGGTTGCAACTATGTTAACATTTTTTACCTTCAATTTTTTTGTCACTTAAAATAGAAGCTAATTTTTTAAAATATTTTTTTCTTATTTTTAAATAGAATGCTCACTTTTAATTGACTCAAGGTATGGAAAAGGGCAAGAATTCATTAAACAAATAACAGGCATAGTTCTGCACCCTTCTCAGTTTAGTTTTATTGTCTTGTGATAATTTCTTTTCTTTTCTTTCAGTGTTTTGCAGAAATAAACCGGGAAAGAAGAACCAAGAGCCCAGAAAAATTAAGCATTCTTTGGACTTTTACTAATGTTTTATTTTTATGCTATGTCTTTAAAGTTCAGTATATTCTCATATATCTGGAAAACCTTAATATGATGAAAAATTATTTTCCCCCTTGATTTTACGTATTTATCTAATGTTATTTTTTATTCTTATGTCGAAGAGTTTTTAATCAAAACCTTGTTATGATGAATATTTTTCCAAGTCAAATATGATTTTTCTGGAAAAACCGCAGTTTATTGTTTTGAAGTCACTAGAGGAATGTTTCGAAAAATTTGTCACCCCCTTCATTATTTCTCTCAGGGGTTAGGAATGATTCAGAGAAGCTTATCTACTGTCACTTTCATTGTACAGCCTGGGGGATTCAGGAAATTTAAGTCCTAAGAAGCCCAAGAAATGTACCCAAAACATTTCGCCCCCTTCTCACGCCATTTCGTTGGACCTTTTTACCGTATTTTCACCTCCATAAAAAGGGGAGATGAACTTTGAAACCATTCTGTAACTTAGTAATTCAAATCTTTGATCAGTTAAGTCATGGTAAATCACTACATTTTGCTACTTCTTAAGAGAGTTCTTTTTTCTCTATTATTTTTGGCTCATTTAAAACAAAAAAAAATTGTTATTGTATTAAGACTTTTTTTTAACTTTCATTACATATTTCTCCTTATTTTTAACTATAGTGACTAATTTTTAAAATTTTTTTTATTATGATTATGACCTTGTTATCTTGAAAACTCGATATCTCGAACTGTTTTACCTTGCAAATCATGCATTTTTTAAAAAAAAATTACAGCATTAAAAAAATATTCTTAGTGGCACAGAACTCACAAAAATATTTGAGGTTTTACACAAGACCCTAAGTTTTTTTTTTAAATAGGTTTTTCTTGCTTAAACAAGCATTATGTTCCCTGCTGAAACTAATAAAATTGGAAGAAAAATGGATTCGGCTAAAATATAATTGAAATGAATAAACATTGATGTCAGAAGTCGCTATCTAAATGCTAATTTTGCTAAATTGAAAATTATTGCTGATAATTATGTATTACTTTACAGTTTATTATGGGATTAGCTTTATTTTAATTACCTGCTATTACAACTAAAACTACATTATTGGTTCAAAGGTAATGGATGCATAATACTTTTAATACTTTAAATTACTCTTCAACATGTATTATCTCCAATTTGTTGCTTTGTGAAAAGAAATTCAGCTGCACAGAAAACTACAGTGATAAAGATTCAAACTATATGGGCGGTATTGTCATATCACTATAAAGCTAAAAACAATATAAAACCGAAGTATAGATCAAAGGTACTTTACTAGAAATATTTTGCTCAAACAAGCAAGCAAAGAAAAAAGTGCCTGGTCATTTTTATACTTTGCTCTCGCCTATTTTTCAAAATTGTAATATTTTTGCATAATCTTCGGGATGTCTTAATTAGAAATTTGGCTATTCTCCTGTTTCATTATTCAGAAAATTATGTATAGAAGCTTACATTTATGTTGTAAACTTTAATTTCAGAAATTAATATTTTAATTAATTAAATTAAGCTTTATTATTTATCTAGTTTGTTGAATTTTTTTCATTGAAAAATAATGTAAAATGACTTTATCATATTTTGAACAAAATCTACAACATACTCTTTGAACAAATAAAAGAAAGTCTAGAAACTATCTTCTTATTTGGGGTGTAAACCCATTTATAAATTATCTAGCTTCAATTTTTTTTAACAGAATTAAATCAATTAAATTGTTATCATATAATGCCAATTTCAATTCTTTATTTTAGTCAATTGTTCATATCCATAAAGGTGGTAGTCGATGCAAGAATATAAATAAAATTAATTGAATTTGAAGAGATTTTATTTTTTACTCACTTGCAAAAGATAAATTTTCCAATGAAATGAAATTGTTGCTGCTGTTGTTAATATTATCTGTATGTATAAATGCCTATGAAAAATAAAGTTAATTCTACTTTCTCTTACTATAAATCCATTCTTTTTGTATTTTACTGAGTGATACTACACAAATCTCTTAATCTTCTTCCAATGCTAAGCTTAGCTTTTTGTTGAGATTCTTTATGTTTTACAGCGTGCATTCTATAGGTTCTTATTTAAGAACTTCAGGAAAATACCAGAGTGAGTAAATCTCAAGTTTACCAAGCATCGAATCAATTTTTCATAATTTTGTTTCCAGCATCTGAAAGTGGTTATCTCATTACAGGAAATGGCCGTTTTTCACAAACTAATTTTCATATTCTTAAAATTTTTATGAAGTTGATGAAAATTTGAAACTTTCACCATTTGTTGTCTTTCATGAAAGAAACCTGCATTTTGAAAAATGACCACAAAGTAATAAGATACCTGCTTTCAGGTGATAAAAATATACTTTGGCTAAATATATTTAGCAATGAGGAATCAATCTAATTGTGAACTTTCTTGTGGAATTTTTAGGCGTATTTGTGATTCGAAAATTTTGGGTTGCTGTTTCCGACAATTTTGAGCTGACAACATACTAAAACTAAAAAATTAAAAGTTTTTTTCAAATAAGTTTTATAATGATTTCAATGATTTTTGTATGCATATTTGGAGTTTTTGCTGTAACAGAAACAAAAAAAAAAGGGGCGGGGGGGGGGGGGGTTCTTCAAACAACGAAATAAATTATTCATGGGACAAACAAAAATAACGAGCGTTTCTTCAAATAACGAAAAGTTGACTTCCATGTAACAAAAACGACCATAACGGACGTTTCTTTAAATAACAGACAATTTTCCTTCTATAACGAAAAAAAAATAAGAAGGACGTTCCTTCATTTGACAGGAGAACATAGAAACGGAAATCCGTTAAATATCGTGAAAGGTCCGGCAGCAATGCAGCCAAGAGAATTTCCGTCAATTGAAGGAAGAATTTTTTAAAGTGTACAGTGGCAGCTTTTGCTATGAACAATCTTTAAATAGATATTTTAGCCTACATATTACTCACCAATATTGATCACTTCCGTTTGTTTTGATGTCTTTAATCTACATTTCTACCATCTTGTCGGATCGGGGTTATGAACCCACATCTAAGGGGGTAATGCCGCCATGGTGGCGACATTAACTCTGGAAGCATATATCCACTATATAGGTCAAAAGCAACTTTTTCAAAGGAACGAAAATACGCTCTCGTAAAATGTGCTTAGTAAAAGGACTTAGTTAACAGAAGTTAGTCTTAAAAGAAGAAACTGGTGAAGAAAATAATATTGTAAATGCGAGCAATACGTCTGAAGGTGAGTTTCTGGATGTAGCACCTTGCTCATTAAAGCCCGTTCAGAAAGTGCTTCAAAAAACATTTCTTCAATCTCAAGAAAAGTTTTCACCAATTCCAAAATTGGCAGCACAAAGAGTAGAGGACATTCTTAAAGTAAAGGCCTCTCGTCAATTCTAATGGGAACCCCAATGAATGCAGTTTTGGAAGAAAGAGTAGCTAAAAGAAAGGAAAAGACATTGGAAAAGAAACAAGACGAAAGAAAATCTGCAGCAAAGGTTTTGGGAATGTATATCAAAACTGAATCCAAATGCACAGAAAGAGAAAGCAGTGACAACACGGCAAAAGAAAATGAAAAGAATCTGTTAAGAAAAGGTGCAAGCGGTTTTTTAGTTTGGAACACTCTTCAGACGAGGAGGACATTGACGTCAAAATTTTCGTGGCGACGACGAAATTGATGACCTTTTTGATCGAAGCGATCCAAACTTTGTGCTATATGCATTAAATATGGAACGAACGAACTGTGATACAGATGCACTTGCTGTGGCAAGTGGGTGCATTCTGAGTAGCGATGCTGAAACAGCTGTAAACTACATTTGTGATTTTTATAAATTATACGAAAGCAGATGAATTCAAAATACTGTTTTTTCACTCGTATAAACTAAAAATATCATTTCTTTTGTTTTTCAATTCTTATATTGTAATGCTAATTGCATATAGGATTTTCAATAAATTTTCCTTCTTAGTCTTTTAGTCACATTGCTTAGTTGCGGGATTATCCCAGGTCCGTGGCGGGATTACTTCAGCTCCCTTGGTAATACCGCCACAGTGCAGCGGTTGACAAATGGATGGTTGATGACTATTTCTTTTGTAGATTTATTAATAACAAATTTTGTATACATTCTTCAGATGGAGTACAATAATCCAAAATATTGATCTAGCTCATAAATTATTTTTGATGTGTTCAAAATTAAAGATAGCGGCATTCCCCCGGTCTACCCTTATACCATAATAGCTTTTTCACATTATTAAAAGGAGGCCAAGTAGACTGGATAAAAATCTTACAAAATACCATATAACCATCGCCATATAACCATTTTTCATTGAAATACATTTGCCAAATGTAGTTTTAAAAAACAAACAGCTTTCAATTTTTATTAACTATATTTACAAAACATATTGTTTTACCAAAAGCAAATGTTTTATTTAAAGTTTTATATCTCTTCTACATCTAAAAAAACAGGACAGTTTTTGTTTCGTTTTATAAAGCAATGTAACAGCTTCTTAATCTATCGTTTTCAAATTTTTATCACCTAAAAAACATCCCGTTTTTAGATAGTGAAAAAACTCATTTTAATTTTTTCCTAAGTTTAAGCAATTTTTTCGCCATGAAGAACTACTTTTTTTTTTTTTTTTGTGCTTCTAGCAAAAAAAAAAAAAAAAAGCTTTATCTCAGAAATCAAAATTTTCCAAGAAAAAAAATATAGCAGTTTAGGGGTGCAGAATATTAATACATATTACCTACCAAATTTAATCAAAATCAAAAATGATGCGGCAAGGCCCATTTACTGACTTAATATGCAAGAATTAAGGACGAGACGGTTTTTTCAAGATAACTTTGTACAAAAGCTTTATAAATCAACACATTTAATACCGTAAGATCC
Source organism: Uloborus diversus (assembly GCF_026930045.1). NCBI lineage: Eukaryota > Metazoa > Arthropoda > Arachnida > Araneae > Uloboridae > Uloborus > Uloborus diversus. Next base: position 122,442,003 of record NC_072733.1, read on the forward strand.
CCAATACGTAAGGACATGTGTAATGTATATATAAGCAACACTTACTAAAAGAGAAATCAGAGGGATAAAAAGAAGCTTTATTGAAAAAGTAGCATGGAGCGCAATGCGACTGAAGGCCGAAACATCCCTGTGATGGGTGTCCAGCAAGAAACATCCGGTCTTTAGTAGGGGATATGATCTCCCCTGACTGCTAGGCAGGTTTCACAGCGTCTGCCCATGCTGAGAATGAGGGTGTCAATGAGTTGTTGAGGCATTGCTGCCCATTCGTCTTGCAGCGCCAATCGAAGCTCCCGAATCGTTACTGGTGGTATGGTACGAGCTGCCAAGCGTCTGCCTAGAAAATCCCATGCATGCTCGATGGGATTGAGATCCGGAGATCGTGCCGGCCAATCCATACGTTCAATATCCTCACTCTCTAAGAGCTGTTCGGCAGCTACTGTGCGATGACATGGTGCATTGTCGTCCATGAAAAGGAACTGCGGACCCAATGCGCCTCTAAAAAGACGCACATATGGAAGAAGAATCTCGTTACAATAACGGGTCCCATTGACTGAACGTGCGTCGAAGATGTGAAGATCTGTACGACTACCAAGCATGATTCCTCCCCAAACGAGAACACCGCGACCTCCATACCTGTCCCTTTCAATGACTTTCGAGGGATGATTGCGGCTTCTCCGCTCTCTCCAGATGAGTATGCGATGAGAATCGCCACTCAGACTGAATCTGCTCTCATCTGTAAAGAGTACTCGTCCCCATTCATTGTCTCTCCAATTCCGGTGTTCCCAGCACCCACAGAGAACGCTTTCTCCGATGGGCAGGCGTTAGAGGTACACACCGTATAGGGCGTCGTGCAAACAGACCACTACCGTGCAGTCTTCTGTCCACGGTAAAACGCGATATCGGTCGTCCAGTCGGCTGTGTCGTGTGTCTAGCGACTTCTCCCGCTGTCTGCTGCCTGTTTCTTCTGGCCTGTAAGACAATATACCGGTCATCTGCGGGTGTGGTTCCTCGTGGTCGACCACTACTGAACCCCCGGATAGCTGTTCCTGTAGTTTGAAATTGTCTCCAAAGTCGTGAAACGATGCTGTGAGCAATTCCGAACTCTGCAGCCACACTTGTCACACTGCGGCCTTGCTCCAACTTCCCAATGATTCGACCTCGGGTAAAAGCATCCAGATGTCGTCTAACAGATTGATTATTCGCCATTTCTCGTTGAGGCAGCAACTCGGTGTGATTTTAACTGCTATACGGCGTGCAATCTCTTTGCCAGAAATACTGATCTTACACCGACAACATGCTTTATACTACTCACACACTCCCCCATTACGTCTGCCTGCATATCTGCGCATGTGCTACCGTACATCACCTTACTTAATCTCCTGATTGGTCTTTCTGTCCGCTCTGCCTCTTCGTTCAGCTGATATGCTAATTTTTCGACTTCGTCCTTAATTTTTGCACACCAGTGTATATATATATATATATACGCAAAATTTTAATTAAGTCTGCTATTCAAACGTTGATTTCAAACGTTGGAACTACCGTATTTATTATTGTCATTATAATTTTGAAAAATGATTAATAGCAGCATAATCCTAGTAATTGATTGTTTATCAAATACAAACATTGATTTTGAAACGACATTAAGTACAACAAGGTTCAAAGAACACAACATTGCTATTTCTTTCTTTTTTTACAAAAACCGTCATCTCGGAAACAACTTGATATTTTCGTCCCTACATATTATCTCTCTTTATTCTCCTGCAATAAAATTCAGCAATATCAAGCTGTTTAGACTCGACGAAATCAAATATTGCTGGAAAGATAAAGCGTACTCTAAAAGAGAATATTTCCAATATATTTTCTGCTTACCATATCTATTAGCTATGAAATCAACCGCTTCTATGAAAACTTCTTCAAGAATTTCATTATCGTCTTGGGATACTAGCTCTTGTAAAGAGGAAATTTCTTCTGGCGGTTCCTTTTTTAGTTTGATATTGTGCCTAGGGAATAAAATGAGAACATCATTCATCCAAAACAGGTTTCCACTTCAGTAAGCTTTAATATTTTAAACAATATTTACAAAAGGAAAAAAAAAAACATCATTTCGTACTCAAACAAAATGCTTTACATATTTTAAAAATATTTCGTACATACATTTTTATTGATACCTAAAGCTTGTGCTCCGGAAAAATGAAACAAATGTGTAAAAATAAATTTTTACTCTATCAGGTATATCTGTTTGCTTTTTTTTTTTTGCATTTTTATAATGCTTGAAGTAGAAAAAGATGATTTAAAAGATAGTTCAGTACTTACACTGAAAATTGAATCTAATTTAGAAACCTTTACTATAATAATATATTAATCACAAATATACAAACTGCTATAATATTCTACTTTCTAAATCATCTGACGTATTGTTATAGCAATGCTGAGTTTACACTTTTGATCATTTTAAGAAGATAAATACAAGTAAAAAAAAATTAATACATGAAATAACGCAAATAAATAATTCAGTATAGAAATAAAAATAAAAAGACATAAATCTGAAAAATAGTGCTTTGTTTTATAAGCATATGTTTACTGTGAAGAAAATATACATTAAGTATTTTAATAATATTTGCTTGAATAATTGAACACGTTGGCTAGCTAATTAGTAAATAAATTAATAAATTAGCGGAATTAAATATTTTTTCTTTAAGGGATGTTAGGGCTTGTAGGAAATAGGAGCGTATTGAACTAGTCCGAGTTATTTAAATATTATTTTTTTATTTTTAGTTATGGCCAACATATCAGGTCTGGTGGGGGAAAGTGGTCAATGGGGCAAAGTGGTCATAAATCAAATAAAGAGCTATATATTTGTAATAAATGAAAGAATGGGGTAATTTTTTTTTAATTTAGATTTTAACTATTAAAAACGATATTCCGAATTTAAAATTTAGAAATTGACAGCATTTTATTTCGTTAAAAAAATTGTTTAGCTTGCATATAAAATATTTTAAAATCTGAACACCTCTTTTAACATGTTTGTAATACTTTTTTTATTTAAGTTTTTCCAAATTGGTTGTGCAGGCAGCTTCTCGGATGTCTCTAGAACACGTCTGAATAAACGGCTAAGCTGTATTCCTTTTATCTCATCAAAAACAACCCTCTTGTAAAAATTTCCACGGCAAGAAAACCTTTTAACTTTTCCGCACAAAAAAGAAAACCTGCATCCTAATCTCAAAAACCCTCAGCCTTAAAAAGTTATAATATCTAGTTTGTCCACCGAGTATCTACCAAAATATCATCCTCCCTCTTCTCTTTCATCACAGCTACTTCCATTAGAACCTCTTAACACCTTCAACTCCTCAGAAATGTGGGCGGGAAGCTTTTTGCTCACCAAGCAACCACTTCACTTTGAAAAGCTTCCCGCCAAACAAGATAAACAATTTAAAAGATCTATCCATATTTCTGAGAAGTTGAAGGTGGGATGAGGTTCTAATGGAAGTAGCTGTGATGAAAGAGAAGAGGGAGGATGATAGTTTGGCAGATACTTGGCGGACAAACTAGATATCATAACTTTTTAAGACTGAGAGTTTTTGGGTTTAGAATGCAGGTTTTCTTTTTATGCGGAAAAGTTAAAGGTTTTCTTGTTGGGAAAATTTTTACATGGCGGGTTGTTTTTGATGAGATATCACATCTTTTTGCATTGATATTATTACTTTGTCTATATTTTTAGAAATCAGAACTTCAAGTCAGAAAACTTTCAACTGAAACAACGCTGTTTTGTGTTTTTAAGGAACAATAGTGGTTAGCCTAATTTTACGTCAAGTTATTTTCTGACCATTAAGATTCTATGTTCGTTTTGCGAGAATTGGGCGGTATAAATTTTATTGCAATCCTTGTATATTCTCTGTTGCAAGGAAAACTTCTTGGATAATAAAATAATATTTATTTTAAATTATATTGTTTTCGAGTATTTTACAACTTCGCAATAAATTCTATTACAGTTTCTTTATTTGACAGATTATTCAATATTTTCATGAAGGTTTCTTTAAATGTTTTACAGCTTGAGGGCTATTTTAATCTAGCTTTTCACTTTTTCTTTAATTACATTTTTTCTTAAATCGTGGATTATTTTACGTTTTATGGGATAATTTTAATTGTTCGGTGGTTTATCTTTTTCTTGATAGAAGTCTTTGTCTTGTTTAATACCTAGTTTTGTTTAAAAGTTCATTAAAAAAAACAAAATAACGCATGTTATCAACAAGCAAAAAAAAAAAAAAACTAAGACATTAAATATTTTAAATGTGAATGTGTCAGAAGATCTGTACAACTACTCGACGTCAAATCGCGAATATCCCAAATTTGCCATAGCGAATGCGCATGATGCGCGCGGACTAAGTTCATAAGTCTTGCTGAAATTAATTGCAAAATTTTTTTCAGCTAACAAATTACAGCAAAGCACGGATATCCACACACGTATTTCATATATTTTCAATTCATTATGTGTTGTTTTTGAAAAATCCATTAATTTAGAAAATAAGCAAAACAATAAAAAAAGGTGCTATTTTTCGCTTTCAATTAAAAAGTTATATGTGCCGTATTCATATGCGTACAGTTTCATATAATTTGTCACGCGAAATATTGTAATGGTTTAACCCCAGTTTCGCGCCGACATTTAAAATTTTTTCCCCCATTAAATATATCAAAACTGAAAAACAGGGGAAAGGACATTTCGTATCGGCAAAACTTGGGTGGGGGGAGGGGAGGACAGCACGATAATCTCATTCAATAATTTGTTTCTCTGCGTAAGTATAAACAAACAACATGGAATCTGAAAACAGAAAACCCAATGAGCTAACAAACAACATGGAATCTTCAAACAGAAAGCCCAATGAGCCAAGTCCACGCGCATGCACAAATTTTTGATATCCGCGATTTAACATCTAGTTTCAACTGTTGGATATGTTTTAGTCTTGATTGAATTTCATTTCCTAAGACAACTTTGAAATAACTGTTAGATCTGTTCTAAACTGGCAATTGCAGTCCGAGATAAACAAACAGTATGAGCTAAGAGTAAGTACATAAGAAATTAGGGATTTTCAATTTTTAATTAGTCCGGCTTATGATATCCCTGGGGGTTGAATTTTTGTATATGTACTCAATGGCCCCCCAAGAATATGTATACAAAAAATCATTACCATAGTCCCCCGGGGGTTTGTGATAGAACCCCGGGAAACTACAATTTGGGAGGTAAAAACGAGGGGGAAGAGGAGGGGGTCGAAATGGCACAAAAGGCACATCAGTAGGGCACAGGGAATGTGTGTGCGAAATTTCAGCTTGATTCCTTTTTTCGCCTGGGTTGTAACCCTGTCAAAGAAAGCGAAAACGTTTTGAACAGCGATTTTCTAACTTAAATTCCTCCTCCCCCTGATGGTCCATGGTATTGTATTTTGGTTTACGTCGTCAGGGGCCACTAGAGATTGAGTATACCAAAAATCAACTCCGGGGGTCTTCATGGGGCTGAGATACAGAGGGGAGAACAACCCAGAAAACCGCAACTTGTTTTGTTGTGTAAACTTGTTCTTGGTCGCTTTTATTTTATTTCGTCTTTGGCGGTGAATTTGCTTTTGTTGGCTGCTGACGTTTGTTTTCCTTGGCGGCCGGGACGCTCCCGCGTCCCGTGATATAGTATTTTAGATATCTTAAGTAAGATGGGGTAAAGTGGTTATAGATTAGGTTTAACAGATATTCTTCATCTAAATTCATTTAATCTTCACTTAAAAGGCAGGTATCAGTTAAATATTAAATATAGGGTTGGTTACGGGAATAAGGTCTCTGGGGTTAGCGGGTCACCCCCCTAAAACTGAAATACGAATTAAGTTTACAAGCTTTTTTGCATTTGCGAGTTTAAGCAACATTTTTCAAAGAAGTGTTTCCAGGCTAGCCTTTTTTTTAATGATAATTAATTTTTCACGTGTAGTTTAACTTACTACTCACGTGTAGTTAACTTCATACAGCAACAAGAACTTTTGTATAAAATATTATTAATAGGTGTTAAAATAGAGGCGTCTCACGTACCCCGCAAAGGTTTGCTGTAAGGGGTAAGTGGGTCCCCTATTATAATGGGGATTTCAAAATCAAAAGCAACTATGCTTAATATTTGTATTGCTGAAATACAAGACAACTATGATGACTTAGTAGAAGTTGATAGTTCAGCTACAAAAACTGCAAAAGCTGGTGATTATGTATTTTTGTGAAACATATATGAAAGAAAATCATTAAGATTTAGGTAGGTCTAATGTTTAAAGTTGGTGTTGCAAATTGAAAAATACTGTTGAGCAAGAACGAATAGAAATGGTGACACTTTATTGGTATGGTGCATATGATATTGAAATAATTACTAAGGATGAAGTCCAGTATGATATTAGTTCTTCCTTAGCACACTTTAAACAGACGCATCCATTTAGTGTTTACAATTTCTTTTTCAGCTTATAGTTTTAATGAATTTACCAAAATCATAATATAGCTCGTAAATAGGTGCGTTTGCAAAAAAATAATTATATGCTTGATTGAAATTTAAATAAAGGGGGGGGGGGAGGCTGACCCTCTTACCTTTTATTATAGGGTAAGTGAGACACCCATCTGATTTTAGTAAAAATACAATCGTTAAGAGTATTTAAAAAAATATTTTAGAAAAATATGATGAACTATAGTTATTTTTTAATGTCCAAGATAAAATAAGTCTATAAGTTTAATGTTTTTTGTTTCAAAACTTTTGTATTATATTTCAAAAACGAACTGTTCTCAAAAGGGGTCCCACTTATTCCACCAACCTCAATTTTAAATATCGAAATAACTATGGTCTTGCTTTCTTTTTTTTTTTTTTTCATAAATTTAATGCAACTTCTGAGCTTTCTTATTATTTAGGGGTTCCACTGCCTACTCGTTTTGATCGCAACCCCGTTCGCTACCTACAGTGATTCAACGCCGTCTGCAGCGGGTGACAATCTTTTAACCCCTGGATGTCTTCATAACATCCTGGGCTCCAGGAACTTTATCTTCGGCCCCTTAAGCAAAACTATAATGTAGATATAAACTTACCCTGACGTTCTGCATGAAATTTTCAAATAAATTGTTCTAATTGCAGTTCTCCTGATTCTATAGGGAGTCCTACTCGTACATTTTCGCCTTTAAAACACTAAACTGAGATATCTTGTTAATACAATCATACCAGAGATTGGTTGATATTCTTGTTCCAAAAAGAAACTTATTAGTATGAAATTTCAGGATGACGAAATGCTCTAAATCAATCAAAGTTGTTTTATTTTAATGTTTTATGATTTCAATATCCATAATTAAATGATTAAGCATCAGAAAGCCCATATAGGGGTGATCCGCCTGTAATTGAACATTTAGTGGAAGATTTTACTACTTCTATTCAGTCTCAGAAGAAAAAAACAAAATGTGTAAAAGTCAATAAAACTATCAGTATTAAAAATTATTAATTCTTTTTTATCTCGTGCTACCTACTTTTCAAGTTATTTTCCATAGTAAAAAAAAATCATAATAATAAATGTAGAGGTTGAAATTTATTTTAATTCTTTTAATTGCTAACTTCAAAGATCATGCGCCACGTTATTGCATATATATATATATATATATATATATATATATATATATATATATATATATATATATATATATATATATAATTTAATAATCGCAAAATTGATATCGATATTTTTATGAGTAACGTACTTCAGAGCTAAAGCGAGCTCCCCGCAACTAATACGAGATTTTTCGAAGCCAAGCGCAAGTATCGGCTTCGTTATTGGCTACTAAATATTGGCTCCGTGATTTGACATTCATCCCTTTAGAACCACTGGAGGCGAAAGTTCCCCACTGACCGCATCAGTTTGAACCTTGTTTTGTTGGCGTGTATGAATAACAGCTCGGTCTTCTCCATTTATTTTATTTTTCTTTATAATTATACGGATAATTTAATACATTAGCATCTAGGCGCGCTTCTTCTTCTATAGCTGGGGAAGGAGAGACGAGAAAGTTAAAGAAAGATTTTGTGCATAATACGACTATTTTATGCTGAACAACAGTTTTTTTTTAAATCTTTAAACTACAATAAAAGTTTAGTTTTTTTTTTTTTTTGCTTCGTTTTACAAAAAAGGAAGTATTGTTTTCGCGAAAAAATTTTCACTAAAAAATAGACCTTAATTTCCATTTTACTCACTCCCGAATAAATATTGAGTTTTTTTTTTTTTTTTTTTTCGACTCGACCATACGTGGACGCCTAAGAACGTATAGACACGCGAAATATTCATAATAACGATTCCCGAGTTAATTACAACGAATTTTTTCGTGACGTCTGTATGTACGTATGTATGTCGCATAACTCAAGAACGGTAAGTCCTAGAAAGTTGAAATTTGGTAGGTGGACTCCTAGTGAGGTCTAGTTGTGCACCTCTCCTTGTGTTTGCATTCGGGTGTTTCTAAAGGGGTCTTTTGTCCCTTTTTGGGGGATACCATTGTTAATTTCAATGTAAACTCAAGTGGTGTTATAATTTGGCGGACACTTGGCGATATATCACTATTCTTCTGGCTGCCAAGTTTTGTCGCCAAATTGGCGACAAATTTGGCGATTTTTTTAAAAATCGTTTCAATTTGGCTAATGTTAGTGATACTTAGGGAGTAAACTATTGAATCGCATTAAATTGCCAGTATCGGTGAAATGACATTAAATTGGAGTAAAAGGAAGTCATGTGATGCACACATCAGCTCTTTTTTTTTGGTCACAGACTAACAAATAATGAAAATATGGTTTATGACAGTTTGAGGAATATTAAACTGTCTTCCGCGAGGAAGCTTTGAGCGCATTACTCACGTTAAGTCAGGACTCCCCATGTTTATCCTTTTATATTATTTCTGTAGACTGTTTTTGATTTCTACGCGAGATCTTCCTCAATTCTTGATCGATTTCTTTGATTTAACCTTATTTTAAAGCTAATAGTGCAGGCTACTGACGAAAAATAGACCCACGGCCTAAAAATTGCTTTTTTCTGTCAAAAAAAAACGGTTTTAAAGAACCAGAATGAAGTTTTTGGTTAAATTTATAACTTTAATTTGCAGTGAGACCGACGGAGCTGAATAGCTTGATTGGCACAGCGTTCGACTGGCAACCAGGAGAATGAGTGTTCGGGCCTACGTCCAAACAATCTGCATCAAAAAATTAGATAAATATCGCGCATTACACGAACACTTAATATCAAAGAATAACAAATATGAGGGAGTAGAATAAATGATGGAAACGGTCCTTGCTGTTATGAAAACTTGATGCAACATTAAGCTAAATTGATTCTTAATTGTATGGCTTTTTTTTATACAAGCTTTGGCTCCGGTAAGAAAATTAAAGCATAATGTAAGCGAATATATAAGTATCAGGTTTAAGATTTCAGACTACAATGGAAATTGTTTTTTGTTCAGAAAAAAAAAATAAAATGTATATAGAAATATAGATTCTTCTAATGAATTTTTGACTCTTTGCACAAGTAAAAAAATTACTACCTCAATTTGAAGGGTAAACTACATTTTTTTTCTTCTTTTTGTAAAAAGCAAATAGCCTATCACATTTTTACTACATTCCAAAAGCTATGCTTAAAAAAAAACTTAGTTCAAATATTTTTGCATTTTAACCGTGCTGTTAAATGATGAACACGTGCTGCCATCTAAATCATAACGGTTCAAGCAGCCTGCGATAACAAATTGTAAAAAATTTCAAAAATAAAAACACTTCTCTTCAGTATCTTATCTTATATATTATTCGCCGCTCATTTTAAAATTTATCAGGTCAGCTAATGACGAAAAGTAGACTTAGGTCGAAAAATCAAGTTTTCGGAAACGCCCCTTGCTGTTGTAAAACCTTGATGCAGCCTGAAGCTCTTATGCAGATTTTTTATTTTTTTAAGCAAAGTTCTAATATAATTTTGCAGTTTTTTGCGTCGCTTTCGCCAAGAAAAAAAAAATTAACCTGTGTGTGTGTGTGTGTATGTTTTTAAATAAAGCTTAAAAGCACTGAACTTAGTTGTTCGGTTAAATTGATAAGTTTTTTTCGGTAGAGTTTTCGGCTATAAACTAACTGAATTTCGGGCAAGCTCGGGCTGTCCGACATAATAGCAAATTTAGATTAATATTACGCATTGCATGTACTCATAACATCAACAGATAACACACGTAATAAAATAAATGCAATGGGGTTAATCGAAGGGTGTTCTTCCTTTTTTTTAAAGCTTTGACACCGTCCATACCACTAAGCATATTGTAAGCATAAAAATGTATTAGATTTACCTCAAGGGAATCCTTTTTGTGCGGAAAAACATTTTCATTGTATGTTGAAATGTAGATTTTTCTAATAGCAGTGTTCGACATTTTGAACAAATGAAAAAATAATACGCTAAATTGAAACTACGAGTTTCACCCAGTAAACATTTAATTTTTGATTCGAATACGATATAAAACATTGAAATTATTATCAGATTCATTAGTAAGAAATCATTTTCTACTCCTCTGCTTTCGGCTGAAAAAAAAAAAAAAAAAAAAAAAACATTTGTCTAAGTTCGAAAAATTACACTTAAAAAACGGACTCAGTTCAACTGGTTTTGGTTTTGAATTTTAAGTGTTCGATTAAAAGCGAAACATGTGCGGGCATTTAAGCTGGAACGGTTAAAGCAGCCTGCTGCGGAAAATAGTTCAATATTCAAAAATAAAAACACTTATTTTCAATCTAATTTATTACTTCTCTAGAATATTTGTTTCAATTGCTACGTGAGATCTTCCTCATTCTTTAACCAAATGCCATGCTTTACGAATAATTTTAAATCGTACCATGTTGGCTAATGACAAAACATAGACGAATGATATTATTATTATTATTTTATTTTTTTTTGGCAAAAAGCTTTTTTGCTGTTTTTTCTACGCATTCCTTCAATGAATAGCGTTCGAAAAGGAAGGCGCAATTGCTAGGTTTGTTGGAGTGTCGTGCTGTTAATCAGAATGGCGCCAGTTCGAATCCGTGCCAATAATGTTTCTTTTTTTCCCGTCAGATGCTCACATGGGCAGGACTGTATTTGCCACACCCTGTTTTTTCTTATGCACAATTACTGCTTTTTCACGAGTCACTCAGCCACACTTTTAATGATATTTATGTTTGCATTGAAAATATGTACAATCAAAAGGTGAGCGATGATCAAATTATCACAACGTTGTATTTTACGAGGTTTTGTTACTGATGTCTTCAAATTTCATTCTTCTCTTCTGCGCTTACGTTTTTCCGTTTACTTTTTTTGGTTCTTCTTTATAATGTTCTTTCTGAAATTTTTAAAGAGCGAAATGCCTTATGAAACGATTTGAAGCACAGTGCGGAGTTCCGCACGGGTCGACTAGTATGAGTATTCGCTAGTTTTAGACCTTACAACAGCATTAACTTATGCAGTGTAATATTTACACATTTATTTGTAATTTATTGCAAATATTGCTTAATGTGCACGCATAATAACTTATTTACACGTTAACTGATGTTTCTATAGAAGACGCCTATATTCCAGGCGTTCTTGAATTAATTTAATAACGCAATTGCACATGGCAGATATAAATAATTTAGTATCAATATTAATAAGACTTACCTTGATGAATGTATCCATGGCAAGTTATCTAAAGGTTTCCATTGATAAATCAAATCTGTTATTCTGTAATAGATTTCCTAGACTATTTATTCGTTCGTTCTCTTCTAAAATTAAGACTCTATTCAGAATTCCCTTTGCTGATAACGAGCGCAAGTTTAATTGTCTACGGAACTGGGTCAGCAGTAAATTGAGCAGAAAGTGAATATTTCTAAAGCGAGAAAGCCGCAGATGGGGGTCTTGAAACTCGAGATATTAACAACTTGCGTTATGTAGCAGCAGACAATATGCTTTTAATCCAATTACTACCTTGTTGTATGGTACATATTAAAGTAATGTTTGACGCAAAATGATTCATACTTCTTGTTTTGTAATTTGATTATTTATTTTATATATTTAAAAGAGAGATTTACTCTATTGCAATGGTTTGTAAATTTGATTCTAAAGCGTTTTAATTTTACGAAATTGTTTTTGTTTGTTTTAATAGCGTGGATTTTTCATGAAATTTTAATAATTGCAGACATTCATTCAGTAGTAAATTTCTCTAAAATTTAACGTTTTTCAAGTATGAAAGCCTAAGCCGGGGAAAGGAAACAAGAACAGAAAATATACTATTTTGTTTCACAACAATCGTGTAAGGTTTGCTCTAAAATTGTGTTACACCGTATAACGCTTCATGCTTCTTATTGTGTAATCAAATCAATTTACATATTTTAAGCTAGTAGGATTTATGTAGTATGTATTTAAATAATGAGTGCAAAAAATAGCAAAATGTTTTAAGTATTAATATTTTGATTAATCGTAAAAATATTACTCTTCACAAGATTTTTTCAACTTAATATTTTTACTTTTTTTATTTTGCATTTTTTTTTGTTATTTTTATTTACTATCTGTGAACTGGCATTTATGAATGATTTGGAACTATATGAGATAACATTATTCTTTTACACAAACTCAATACTTTAAATATGGGGTTTAAACATTTTAAAAAGTGCAAGTATTTATTATTTCTGCAGCATTAATCATAGAAACTGCATTATGTTTTCTGTAATGATGAAAAACACTTTAGTAAATAGACATGAGTGTAACAAAGTGCTTCTCAAACTCTGAATCTTTCTGAAACGTCACAGAAATTATGGTACTATTAATTTACAAACGGTGGATTGTAAAAGAATAAAATGCTTCTGTCTCAAAAATATTAATCAGTGATTGCAAGTACAGTAAACTCCCTATTATCGGCTGTTGGATTATCTACGGGTCATTTCACATTTTTTTTCCATCACGATTATTATTTTTATTAACTATGATTTTGTTTTTTTTTCGCTTTAAGCTTTTATTAATATTTTTTACATCCATTGTTAGTAGATGCACTAGTAGTTGTAGCAATATTTTTAGCTACAACTTAAATCAGCGTGTGAGCATTATTTATATTGTTTACCAATTGTGTACACTAGTATGGTTTTTTACCTATTATTCGGATTATACACGGTTGTCCCATATCCGTAATTACTGTGCCACCTATTCCGGAGGATAATATAATCGGGAGTTTACTACATGTGTAAACTGCTTGGCTATTATTCTAAGGCATTTATCATTACTGTGCGGATTCCATTCCAGTGCTAATGAACTTACATATCAAGTCATCTGGAAATTAAGTGTTCCCCAGCTCGTTGAAATAAACAAGACACAAACACTGGGAGAGATTTATTGCAAATTTACAACAGCGTACTAGTCGTTCAAATTTTATCAAAGTGTTATAGTAGAAGTATGCGGAATAAGCGTATCACAGATGCTTGGTCGATTTTCTCTGTGGAAAGGTGGTGCCCAGACAGGAGTTATTTCATATTCAAAAACTGGCAGACTATGCTAGAAATATCAGTAGTCATACTCTTACAGCGAAAATTATATAGCAGATGTAGAAATCATTGTATGTTAGCGGACAAATAAGGCTCGCTAGCTCCATTCTTAGGTGGTAAAATTCTATGATACAGACCCACAAAATATTCGCCATATGACAAGTTCACAATTCCGTTAATTCTAACTTTGAAATCTAGCTGAAATATCACTGTATTTTTTCTAATAAATATGTCAAGCTTATTAGGTTTCATTTCGTTTAATGGGTCATGGTAATCTTATTTTTCAGATGACCCTTGTAGTAACGTACTCCTCAGTACTCCAAAATTATCACTAAACACCACTAGCCTACAAATGACAGGGTAGATTTTCGATGTTGTTCTGCAACGTCAACTTCTATCTTATTTTTGTGACATCACAATAGAGTCATTATCCATTGGTTAAGCAGGGAAATAGTCTGCGTGAGTAGTCTTCAAAGGTTGATATGTAAGGAACCATCCTCCGAGATCAAAACCTTTCTAAATGTTTCAATCGAATGCCTCAATCTTAATGATTGCAACAGATCAGTAAATGCTTGTGAAGAATGTCATTCTTCATTGTAAAGGGACTTTTAATCCTGTCTTTGCCTCAATTAAAACGTCACTTAAGTTTCGAAGCTAATTGCTTACGAAAAGATAAGTATTGCAAATCCATTCATCCATCGCTACATGAAAGCTCAAACTAGTTTTAAGGGCGCTCATACTGTCAAGTGCCCCCCCCCCCCCGCCCTTAAAGAATTTCAAGTACGTGTACATCACAAGAGCGGGAAGACCATTGATGAGTTACAGTGATGAAGAGTCACGTAACTACATCCGATGAAGAGCTTCAAAGTAGTAGTTGCTCAAGTATTTTCCGAATTTTGTTAAAGGCATGATCAAGTGTACTCTTATAATAAGTGTAGTTTAGTTTATTTATACACTGTAAAAAACTTCCGGAACTTTGCTGATTATTTTAGTTGAACATTTCGGGATTTTACAGGTTTTCACCAATTTCCACTGAAAAGTAATATTATTTGTCTATAGTTTAATATTAGTGTTATAATATTATAGTTTTCTGAATTACTACAAGTTTCACGAATGTAGCCTTTTTAATCTAGTTACAAATATTTTTAACTACCAGTTGGAAGATTTTCTCAGCATATTTATTTAGTGTATCAGCTTTCACTCAAATACTAAGCTAACAATGATAGCAAATAACTCTCTGGATGCCGCAGCTTTGCGCAAGAATTGCTGACAAGTGAGTTGAAGCTTTCTTGAAGGATCAAGAAAAAGTACAAAGATCTTCCTTAAACCTCCCTAAGTTTTCTCTGAATGTTTCAAAAACATGTTTGGCTTTAACCGGGGAGATCTCTGTATTATTTAGAAATATTCAAGGAAAATTTCAGGCAGGTTGCTGGCTTTTAGCGAAAAATGTTCCTGTTTTTTGAAAGATATGTTACTTACATAAATTGGGCACGGTAGCTGCCCATTATTTTCTCGTAACGTTTCTAAACTGTTTTTACAGTGTAGTTTTCTAATAAAAAATATAATGATCTTGTGTGTATTTCGTAGCATTTTCTCATCAAAATTTTCATGAAGGCCGTTATGCATACAGCTTTCTGAATACTTATTTTTATGATACAAACTTCTAGTGGTATAACACCAAGAAAAAAAGCGCGGAAACTTAATAAACACCTACTTTCAGTTCGCCGGAAGGCAAACAGTAGAGAGCCGAGCAAAAATTATTTTTACCGCCTTATTTGCATATTTTAATGTTCAAAAATGTTTAAGTGTTACCAAACTTGATTAAATAAATTTTTAATCGCATTAATGCCTAACCCAACAACTCTCTATGCGCCACCACAGAAATATTTCAATATTTGGGTCAGGCCATGAAGACAACTCTTTCTTTTTGATCCAGACCCGGAGCAGAAAAACTCCTGATTCAGAATCCTTGCAGGAATTGATTTGTTGGAACGCTTTTTGACCAAGATAGAATACTTACGTATAGTAGGGTAGACCGCGGCACGTTAAAGTGGATTTTTTTCAATGAATTTTCTAAATTTTATATTTTAACTTAGGAAATTTTAGGCATTGCGGTTTCATGAAGTTAATGGAGTCAAAATCTGTACATTCATTTGTTGCTCAGTTTGTGTTTTTAACCGTAAAAAAAAATATTTTTCAGTCCAAGTTGATTGCATAAACTTTCCTCGGACACTGGGCACGTTTACTCATATTTATTTTGACACCTAACACGGCTCTGTTAGTATTTTGTACATTATGTCTTACCATCGCTAAAATAAAGCAAATGTATTACAGACTGAATAGTGTATAAAGTAAAAGCTGAACGGGCATGAAGACAGCATTACATGATTGCAAGCTATAAGATACAAATTTGGAACTCAATTTAAACTTAAATGGTGATTTTTAAAATTAAATAGCCTGAAAATAGTAAAAAAGTTTTGAAATAGTTCGGAGCGAAAAAAGCGTCAGGGCACGTTCAGAAGTAAAGACACTGTAAGATCGTGCGTAAAGGTGCTCCCCCCAGACGTCAAAGCGTAAGTTTGCCCAGTCGCCAAGTTTGGATTTGCTTTTAACGCAAAAAAAAATTAATAATATTTCAGTTCATACAAATATAATTCTCAAAAAATAAAAAAAAAGATTAAAGCTCTGTTAATTTTTTTATATTTGTTCTTACTTAACTAAGTATTATTTATTCACAAGAAGCTTCAAAACGTTCAACTCAAAATTTACTCGACTCGGTATAAAACAGATTATTCTCTCTCTACATGCTAGACCGAAGCTCGACTGATGCTCAAAAACTTGTGAGGATATTTGATAGTGAGCAGCATCAATATGTTATGACAGTTGGCTCTCCAGTTATAATTCCTTTTGTAAAAAAGGCTTTGCGTAAACGTGCCCCATGCATAAACGTACCCCGGTCTACCCTACCCATTAGTAAATAAGTATTTGTGCTGTTTCATTTTTTAATTAAGTATTAATAAATAATTAGTTTTTAAAAATGATGAGATTATATTTCTACCACTAATTAAAGGTAAGCATATGGTTTATAAGTGGAAGAAATGAATCATTTAGCTGGTCTCTATTTATTAATCGTGAGCTATAAATTAAATGCTTGCATTTATTTCGAAAATTAAATTTTGAATATTTTAGCCAGTTTTTCGATTTACAAATACTTTGTCCATTAAATCAGCTGAAAAATGAGGCAGTGAGAAGCAAAAGGATGTAAGTGGACATTTTCCAGTTTTGAGAGTAAAACGCGTTTAAAGGTAACATCTTAGGTAGACTTTCACTGAAATTTGTTTCTAAATCATGCTGTATAGCAGCAGCTACCAGTGCTACTAGTACCATCTCTTGCCCCAAAACAGAAGAGAGGTTCACCTACCATTCGTACTGGTTATCTCCAAATTTTTAATTTTTCCCTTTGCTTCTGAGTCTCTCAAATATCATAAGGATATTACCATATAAAGTGAACTACAAACATGAATTCTCCATTCAACTTTATTTTGGTTTCGCTGACTGAAAACTTTCCGCGCATTCTGATTTTACAAAAATATTTACGATGAAAGGAAAGGCAACTTTTAAAAATAATTCTTGCATTCACAAGTGAATCAAGTGCTAATGAGGTACCAGTTTGTCTCGTTAACGCTTTTGCTTAAGTTGCGTTTTTCTCTAAAAACTGTTATCACTATATTGCGTATTAAAAAACCTAGTGTAACAACACAAATAAAATAACTATTTTAGATTGGAGAAAATATTTCTAAGTGTAGTTGCATTGACTAAAATGCTATCAACAAGCTCATTTATTGTTACGAAATCATGCATTTCACGTGTGAATCGTCTTTTGCAGTTCCTTAAACAAGCATCTCTATTTGTAGGACAGTAACTCAAACTCATATTTTAGTACAAAGAATCTTTCAAATAATAAGATAATAATAAACCACTTCTTGTTTAAATTTTTCCACTTTAGGAAGAAACTTCTACAAATCTCTAGTGTTTCACTTTCTCAACAAAAATAAGAACAACGAAGGTACAATAGTCTTACTAAAACTAAGATCATACAGCAGTTTAGTAATTTGTTAAACGCAATACGTTTCTTGCAAAACAAAATTGGATTGTAAGGTTGCCTAATTTACTACGCCGGAGTGTATACCGTGACATGCATAAACCTATTCGCCCCAAAAAATCGCTAAGATTTTTCTGAGAACAATTTATTGATCATCCTGATGTATAAAATGCTCATTTCTAACGCACATACATTAACTAAAATGGGTTTGCATAAACGTAAGAAACTATCGGCTTTGATGAAAATGCAAGAAAAGAAAAGTTGAAGAGTAACTTTGAACGTCATTTTATTTTTAACGAGTTTGAAACAAGGACATTTTCTTCACTAATGCTAGCAATTAGTGAAATCAGTATCTGCTCTTAAAAATGTAATTTTCTTCGTCCCACAGAAGTATCTTACTTAATGAAACCTTAATTTTGTTCAATGGCAAAATCAGTTCAAAAAACTAGAAATAAGCTTTCGATCTTACTATTATCTTTCTTATAATGAATCCATTTGATTCCTAATTATATGCACTATATATGTTTTCATCAGCGTTTTAAACATTATTTGCCAAGACATTAACTACACGCTTTAATGATTTATAGAGGCCTAAGAGTTCATACATATTTTTTATTTTTTTTAACTTGTAGCGGAATGTAGGGCAAAGTGAAATAGCGGGGCAAAGTGAAATGGTGAAATGTTTACTCTGCTTTTAGCGCCACTTATCAAGTAATATGTCGTCAACACATGTCGTCTATTCCTATCAAGAAATAAAAAACCCTCTGAAAATCAAAGAATTTGATAATACAAGCATGTTTAAAAAACTGATACGTATTTTGTAATATTTTTTGTGAGTCAAAAATTATTTTTGGTATTATTAAACGATAAACTTCTTTTCATTAACACTGAAATACTGATTAAGACCTACTTATATTCAGTGCAGTGTTTATTTGCTTAATATTAAGCTTATTTTTATTGTAAATAATGCAATGCCAATGCATGGATGGGGCAATAAATGCGAAAAATGCAATTCCTAGTAAATGGATGGGGCAAAGTGAAAAAGTTCATATCATTTACTGATTCGGTCTTTTATGAAATCACTTACGTATTCATTTATGAAGTCGTTTACATTGCTTCGTTTATTAATTCCTTTATTTATTCATTTATTGACTTATTTTCTTAATAATTCGCTATTTTACTGACTCATTTATTATATTTATTTTCGTTTATTCCTTCATTTTCTTTTCATTAATCAATTCATTCTTTTATTTACACATTATCATTGACAAAAAATAATCTTTAATGGTCGAATAAAATAAAAAAAAGAGAGAGAAATATTTCATTTTTCACTTTTCCCTACGGAGAAAAAAGATAAAAAATGAATACTTTTTTTTTCTGAGGCACAAACTTGCTGCCAAAAATAAAAATAATAATTACTTAATTCGAATTATATTGTTAAATATATACTTCTTCCTTTATGTACCGTAATTTTCAGAACAAATATTTAATTTGTTCATTTTGAAAAAAATAAGTTATCTTAACTATTTTAGTCTGTCCCACATTTCTCTACTGTAAATTAAGATTAAGGACTTAATCAAATCACACGTAGTACTCACTTGTGCTTTGACGATGAATTGCTACATAATTTTTTAAAAAAAAATGCGTCTACTACTTACTTGAGTGCCGTCCAAAGTGAAGGATCTTTACTAAGAAGAATCTTTTTTAGACTAATCCATAGCAGGTTGGCCTTAAACAAAAATAAAATTGAAGAAAATTAGAACTGCATGCAACAACGACGAAACTAACATCAAGTTTTATATTATACTTAAAACTAAATATTTCTAAATTATTTATAAATAACTATTAA
The DNA here is from genome assembly GCF_026930045.1 of Uloborus diversus. Taxonomy (NCBI): domain Eukaryota; kingdom Metazoa; phylum Arthropoda; class Arachnida; order Araneae; family Uloboridae; genus Uloborus; species Uloborus diversus. Next base: position 122,461,482 of record NC_072733.1, read on the forward strand.
AAATGAACCATTTTAGAGGTATAGATTTCTACAGTTTTATCGAGTTTTACTTTCCCCATTTTAGTGTAAATGAGTTTGCAATTCTTTATTCAAAGGAAATGATTTTAAAAAATGGAAAATCGAAAAAAAAATAAATAAAAAACTGATTAGTTTAATTAGCTCTGCTTATTTCCTTCCAGTGTGAATTAGGGAGCTGTTGTCAGAAAATAATCCTGCAGTTGTGTTAAATCTACAGTATGAACAACTAGTTCGAGTTCCGTTTATGTCATTTGAAACAGTAAGAATCAAAGGGATGTAAGTGGGTTTTAAAGTTTCGAGTAAAACGCGTTTTAAGTTCATATCTTAGGCAGGCTTTCATTGATAGTTTCCCTAAAGCATGCTGTACAGCAGCATCTACAAGACCTATGAGAAAAATCTCTTGCGCTAAAACAGAGAAGAGTTTCTCCTACCATTTGTCTGATTGTCTCCAAATTTAAATTTTGGCACTTACATCGTTTTGCTTCTCATTGCCCTATTTGTGATCAATTCCGTTCTTTTCTGTTTAAGTGTATTCAAAAGGTCTTTATTTTTGTCTCAACGGACTATAAAATAAAGTAAGACAAAACAACGTTAGAAGAAGCACAAATTTGCAAATTACAGCAGACACGTATTTCGGCGTTACAGAACACCTTTACCTTTTTCAATGCAAAAAATAATGAGCTTATGGATGAAAAGACATCCGACAAAAGCCAAGAGCAGATAAGCATGCAGCTTAAAATATAAAAACAGCGGATTAGCCAAACACCAATGACAAAGTTATAAACCGATCAGGAACCAATAGGAATGCAAGCAAAGGCCAAGAGCTTTCTCTTAGGTACGAACCCAGAAAGAAAGAATTCAATTGGACAAAAATTAAGCCGAAGCTTAAACAAAAAGAAAAGAAATCGTCAGTAACCGTGAACCGCAAGAAAGGAAAAGCTGAATAGAAAACCATGAAATAAAATAAACAGAAACAAAAAATATTCAAAAAATGGAAAATAAAGATAAGTAGAAGAAAATTTAGGGGGGGGGATGTCAATCAAGACAAGAAGGTAAAAATAAACAGAGGAAGATAGATAAAAATGAATGGGAAAAAAAGGGGGGGGGATGGGGAAAGGACAGTATTAAAGATATGGGAGCCAAATGTTGGAAAAATATGGAACTGCACGAAGATCGTTAACCAAGTTAGAACTGTTCCTCAAAATATGAAAGGATTCCCAAAAGTCAAGATCTGATGAATTGGGGCATTTTTGGACTATAAAATACTTTTTATGTTACTGAAAATAATGAAAAATAATTGCAACAGCCTAACGATGCAATGAACATTTCTCAAAAAGAGAAAACTATCTTATCAAGTAGTTAGAGATCTTTAAAAAAGAGGGGGGGGTGAATTATAGTAGGAAATATGTTATTCGTATCATCTTAGTTCAATTATTATTTTTTCTATTTGAAGAATATTTGGGCAGTTTGTTGTTTATCAAATAACGTAAGATTCTGCACTTCTAAATGAACGTTAAAGTTACTTTTACTGTAAGAGTTGGATTTTCTTTATAAAAATCTATCATGATTATATTTTGATATAAAATACTAGAGAAAGACTAGGTTTTTGTCAATTGCAATGCTTATTTGTGAATGATAAAAACTCCATCTACGAAGAAAATTAATTTTTTTGATTCAAAAATAAAGCTTAGCACAAAAAATATTACTTTCACTTAAAGAACTGGAAGGAAAAATGCAGATGTTTACTTTTTCAATTGCATCAATTTCTTGATTTTTTTCTCAAATTATAATCCGTTTTTAAAACGTCTTTGTTTAGCAATGATTGAATATTAAAATGAATTTAATCACAATTCGTAAAACAGGACTCAGGGGACGAGTGGTCTGAGTAATCACATTGAAATAGCAGTTTTACCCGTGTCTTTGTTACGTATGTCTTTTTTTGTTTTTGTTTTTTTTTGTTTGTGTTGCAAGTTCTTTCATGTGTTGTGTATAGCTGGGATTGTAATTTGCGCACAGTTTGCCAATAATGAAAACAGGAGTGAGATGCTATAATCGCTCTTCTCTGACATATCTGTGAAGATGGATAGCTTGTTGCATGTTATAACAGTACTTTCAAATTTGAACTGAACGTGAAATATTTTCTTTCCCAATTGTAAAATGTAGTTACTAAAAGTGCCATTACTCAGTAAAGTTTTAAAAGAAATATTTGCCTTTATTTTGTTTACGTTCACTTTTTTTTAAATTTAAATCTGCTTGTTTTTTAACTATTGATTTTTTTTACTTCTCTTTTGTCTTACTTTCTTGAGCAATTACGTTTTCTTTTACCATTTTATGCACTTATGTTTTTGCTTTTATATGCTTTGAAGAAAAAAAAGGAAACGTCCATTTTTCCTCGAAAAACCAATAATAATAAAAATTGTTTGTGTTATGACTCTTAATAGATTAATGGAATGAATTTCATAAAATTTTCAGAATGGTCAATGGCGTAACTTGTTTTTCTTGAAAGAGCGCTATGCAATTCTTACTTTGCTTTCTATTCTGAAGTAATAATTTTAAACGGTAAAGTGAACCTGTAAAATTACTTAACCAAAGACTTGTAATATGTAATGTCCCAATGTCTACTGAAAGTTTGATTTAACTCGCTAGAACCCAATTTTGAAGAGGTACACCATGCAGTTTTTTTATGCTCTTGAAAATTTCAAAATTAAATTAGAGGTTATGCATGTTATCGTAAGTATTTCGAGTTAGTTATGTTTAAATGCTATGTGTCAATATAAAACACATAGCATTTAAACATAACTAACTATTTTGACTACATGCATGTGATTTTTATATTGACTACATGCATGTTTTTCAAAATACAAATCATTGCGCTGTATAAGCACTATTTTGTACAATACAAAATGTTTATGTTATTTCTCACTCTGAGTATTACGAAATTTAAATGAAACATGTTCTTTTATTGAACTTGCAGTGTACAGCAGAAACTCATATTTAAAAATTATATAATATCAACTCCTATGAAAACTTACCTAAATTTCTGCCTCCGTAAGTTAGATATATCTCTTAAAAAAAAAACTCACCTTAAAAATCCAACTTAATGATACACTTCATCACTAAACAAAAATAAAACTAGATTTTGGAAAATAAATACACACATAAATGACCCTTCAGTTAGATTTAGAGACTACATGTATGTAATAAAGTTGACATGTATGTACTAAACTTTGAAGTGGATTTTTATTTACTGTCAACGTATTAGCAAAGTTACCCATTTTTTGTATATTTAAAATTAAGTCATTGAAAACTATTTTTCCCATATGAAAGGTACAATAGCTATGCTAAATTTCCTAAAAATTACTATTTTTTTATGTTTCTCTTATTTTGTATTTGATGTAGCAATGTTAATAAGGTAGTACAATGATGGGATCGGTGTAAAGAACATAGTATATCACTACTACATGAGCCTATTATTCAATAAACCCTGTTTTCTTCCATGACGCATATTCTCAAACTCTGTTGTACACGCACACATGTTCAAAAAAAAAAAAAAAGAAAGAAAGAAAGAAAGAAAACAGGAAGTTATGAAATAAAAATATATTTTCCCCTACTTCTAAAACTTACGAGTTTGTTATTTATTTGGTTTCATAATTGTAGCAAACCCCATATTAAAGAAAAAGTATTAAATATATGGATAACGCTCGAATGCATACAAAAGTATTATTATGCTAATTCTGAGAGTACTTTAATCTAGCAGTGGTCAGTAAAAGAAAACAATTTTACACTTTCGTAAACTAATGTTAAATGTGCCTCGTTTTACAGAGCGGTTAAAAACAAACTGATGGAACTCAGAAACTCGTGCATCCTGTTATGATGAGCAAATTCGCAATAAAATGCATGTGCTATATAAATCACGCAGCTGAGATTTTTGCATTACAAATCGTTGGAAATGCCAACACCGGGTGCGTTTCAACGATAAAAAGCAAAGCTGTCCGTAAAAAAAATCTCAACAAATAACGAAATAATTTCATTTACTTACACACCTGTTTTCTCTATCTACATCATTGGCCACAGAACAACACCTGAGAAAGTACCACTGCTTTATCAACGGTAGCACACCACATAAATTGGGAAAAAGATGTAAGTACACAAAGCCTGTTGACCACTTCATTACTTACACGTATTTCAGAAACGTGATCGTTGACATAATCCCGAAGCGAGATGTCATAAGAGCCGTTGCTGGCCCGAATGATAAGAAAGTAGTCCAAATGACATTTTGTTTAGGAAAGTTAGCTTGGATAAGTATTTACACGGCTCGCTGTATGAGCAGTTGCACCATCTTACGTGACCAACAAACAACATCTTTGCCTTAACAGCGTAAAGGCAAGATGATGTTTCAGTTGACTTTTGTGGTGGACCATTTTTGACTCTCCGCTCATCGAATCCTGCTCATTGTGTTTTTCTCGCAGAATTAGAAAACCAAAACAAAATTGTACGTGACTTTTACACCAATGTATGAAGAAGGCAGCTGCGCTCTTTACAGCATAAATGGATCGACCACATATTTAAACTATTTCTGCTGTACTAACAATGAAACTGGAAATGATTAAATTACAGTAGAAGAATAAGGATTTTGATACTAGAAACATTATATTTCCTTTAAAAAAGGAGTGTGGGGTTCACCTAATTAGCATTTTGTAAAAACAAATGCTCCAGGTGTAGTAAACGATTGACTGATAATTTTTTTTACAAACTTTTTCAGAGCTTCATCTCTTTTCAAAATTTATATTAGATGTTCATCAGCTTCAGTATATAGGACCGCATAAACTTCTTCCCCTACGGGGCAAATACAGGAAATATACATAACAAAAAGGAGGAAATAACCCCCCGGGCACCAGTCGATATGGAACCCACGAGATTTGGCATACGAAACGAAGCTTCTACTGATGTCACAAAGGTTCCAAAGGATTAAGTTACAGAATTATGTAAAGAATATTTGATTGCACTTTGCGCATAAATGGGGCCATACAATATTTTTCCAACTGTACTGGAAAATGAAGGATATCATTTATTCACCAAAGTTTACCCACCGAGAAAGATACTGTTAAACATACATTGTTATCTGATTATGTATAATATTTTTTTGAATTGACTCCAATTTTTTATCAGCAAAAATAGTTCATTTCAACTATAATTTCCCTTCGGCGATAATTTCTCAAAAGTTTTATGCCTGAAGGACCGCAGCGCACACATCCGATTTGCAACGTTAAAACCTATTTTAAAGTAACGGGGTTGAGCCTTAGTATTCGTAATGTTTCATTTAAAGTGGCCCAGATTATGAACTATTTCTATTTATTTTAAGATACCTTTCTTCATCAAGTTGAAAATATACTCAAAGAAACCTCCACACCACGCAAGTGATAAAGTATACAATAAATACTTATATACACACTTACAAGTACGCGTATTTGAATAGTGCTATATATTTCAACACTTCAATGTCAAGTAAACCATTGACATTTTTTATTACAAACTTTGTAAAATATCCATATTGATGAAAAATACTAAATGGAGTATATGTATTTCTGTAACAATCAAGTAAGTATTTTGCTTCATTTTATGCGTTTAAGTTTCATGTACACTTATTTAAGCTTATCGATATGGGTAAATATTATACAATTTTATCAAAAACTAATTATTTAATGCAATAAAACTTGGTATTTTAGCTTGTGAAAGTATATTAAAATTTAATCTTCAGAAAATTGCGTCTTTTTAAAATTCTCTAGATGATTTATAATCTTATGTTGGTATTAATTAAAACCTTTCCAGCTTGTTTATTACGCGATTACCTCCATAAGAATAAGTTTGAATATTTCAATTATAAAAACTTTATCCGGTAAAAGATGCTCCCATAATAATTTTCCTAATAGAAAAAATAGTTGGATATTTTTATATCCCCCCCTCCCCAAAAAGGTGACATATTTTAAAGGTTTAATATCTGGTTTTAGTTCTTAATTAAATTTCAGAAATAGCTTTGTTACAGCGTAATTTTGGTCAGAAAGAATAATTACATTTCTTTAAAGTAATCAAAGATATATGATTAACTTTCCAGCTTTTAAAGACCCTAGAGCACAAAAGATATAGTTTTATTTTCTTTGCATTTTTATTACAGAACTCCTGAGTAATTACTTTGCGAATATTCATTAAGTTTTGTTTACAGAAGACAAACTGTCTGAAAGAATGATACTGAGAATTTATAAATACTAGGGGGCTATCGCCCCCTGCTCGCTATCGCTCGCCAACCCCCGGAACTGCTTACGCAGTTCCCTGTGGATCGCTTCGCGATCCATGCTCGCTTCGCTCGCTCGCTGTATGCCAATACATTAGCCTAGCTAAAATTTTCCGTAAAAATTAAAGTTGGTAATTGCATTTAGGTCACCATCCATTTAACCAATATGAAAATTACGTTCATAATGTTAATTTGTCTGCTTTAGCCAGATTTTCGACAGTTTAACTTTGCTGTATGTAAGATGACTGCCTTGGCAATGTGCACAACTTTACCATTATAGATACAAAAGTGTCTGTCATTGCTTTGGAGAGATTGCACTTCTACCTGTTGGTCCGCGGAAGGTATTTTATTTCCCTTCTACCACCCATTGGAAAACCAATGAAGGCATTCCCCTATCCGCCACCTGGGGACGCGCCCTCTAGGGGTTACAGGCTCCCCCGAGGGATGTATTTACATTATTTACACTCTTATATATATTTACATATTTACACTCTTATATATTCTAATCTGAGAAAACTTCCTCATATACACAATTAAAAATGTCCCGTTTGGGAGCCACAACTGACACTGCTTCAAAAGATCTTGTTCTTGATAATGCCACATAGAGCTGGCCATGACTAAAAAACTCGCCAAGGCTACTTTGCTTGCACAATACTAAAACTACTATAACCCTAAACAAATTTGGCGAAACCTTTCAGCTGAGAATAAAAGGAATAAAGTAAATTCTTTCTCGGTTATTCATTTTGAACTGAACTGTCGTACTGAAGCAGAGAATAGACGACGCTCAAAGCGCCTACGCGTTCAAAACAACATTGCCGATGAACATGATTGTGGAGCAATGTGTGAAGAATGCGAATTTTGTGGTGCTCTTTATTGGCAGAAAGAGCGTAATACTGCAAATAAATATACTAAATGTTGCCATGACGGAAAGGTGCGGTTACCGGCATTGTGTGACGCACCTGATCTGTTGAAGGAACTGCTGACTGAAAATTCCCCAGCCGCTAAAAATTATCGGCAGCGAATCAGAGAATACAACTCTGGAAATGGCTCGTCTTAAATTGGATTCAAGAACGGTTTCCTGCCTTCTTTGAGCTTTTCTTTGCTGATTAAGGTTGAAATGGGCCACAGCCCGACTCAAACTCATCTCAAAAAAAAAAAGTTCGTTGAGTATTCTGTGATTCAAGATTTCAAAACAACGTAGAAGTTTGTTTACATGATTTATCGGCGAAGTGTTGCCAACAGAGGTTTAGAAATTCACCCCTTCATTTGCCGGCACGTAAGAGAATTATATATATAGATAATTAATCTTGAAATAGGATTCTTGATTAAATATATTAAATCAAGAAACTATTTCAAGGTGTTTTAAATATCCCTTAGTTTGGTAGGACGTGAGTTAAACTTCCAAATGTTGTGCAGCGAAAGTATCATCTAGAGTGACGTTATAAACGTTAGCTGTCGGAGTAGCTCTTTAATTCTTCTTGCAAAATCTTCAAGTGTCGGTTTTTGGAGATTTTAGTATTTTACTTCCGAAGCTGTTTTTTTTAAATCAAAACGAATTTCTTTATATAATACTTAAGCAAGTCAGCACAAAAACTTCCGATCGGGATTTAAAATTGGACTTGCCGCACTCTTCTTGAAATATCTTACCACCATGCAGTCAGAGCTTGCTTCGCTTTATGAATATTTACTATATATATTTCTGCATTATACATTAAAAATATAAGTACATAAATTGTAATGTAAGTATTAATAAATATATAAATCGGACAACTTATAAAAAATGTGTTAACTTTCAATATTTTGTTTTTATTAATTATAATATCTCGTCGTGAAATTCATTAAGAAACAGTATTAATTTAAAAAACATATATCGGCCATTCCACGGGTAACTGACTGACATTTTTAGAGCAAAACAGTAAGTATTTTGTACCAATCAACCCAAAATATACGTTGTGCAAACGTTTTTTTCTCCTAGACTATTGTATTTTTTCAGCTGAATTCAATGGCATGATTGAGTTCTCGAAATACATTTTGGATGGTTGAAAAAAAAATATATCAAACTCATGATAACTGTTTTTTTTTTTTTTTTTAACCATCCAAAATGTATTTCGAGAATTCAATTAAACCTTTTAATTCATCTTTAAAAATACAATAATCCAGGAGAAAATATTACTTGCACAACGTATGTATTTTGCGTTCAAAGTTACAAAATACTTACTATTTTGCTCTAAAATGTCAGTTACCTGTGGAATCGCCCATACATATTGTTTACGCTTATATGAGCAAGTACACCATTTTTAAAAATACGTTTTAAAAAGGAACTTTATAGATTTAAGTAAGCAAATGATTACATGATGGAAAAAAAATCATCAATTACAGGAAAAAACTCAAATTGATTGACGTTTTATTATTGCCTTGCGCCACCTCTAACAGGAATACACGAGGCAATGCTGCTTAATGAAATTTAAAAACTGTTTCACCAAAAGTAAAACAATCACTGAGTTGTTTAGGTTCGTGTCTGCTTTCTTTGTTTTTTTCTGCCTAGTTACTTCGTCGTTTTATTACAACTAAAATCCTCAACTTCATATATAAAAGTATAACATTTTACAAAATAGTATAGTAATTAGAGCAAGGGGAATGTGTGTAGTTTAATCAAGATAGAATGTTATTTTTTGGAGAAATATATTTCATGCTTTTGTTTAAACTTTTTTTATATGCTTAGAAAGAGTAAAAGTAATAAAATCTCGAAAATATTAGAGTTACACTTTGAGCAAATTTAACTTCGGTTTTGTGGAAATTAGAGATACCTAGTCTTTTGCTTTATACAGGCCAACGATTTTATAACACTAAATCAAATTAATTCCCTTTTGTACCATGGAAAATGCTTACGTTTGTTTAAAACATCCTTTCCTTTGGACACAGTTATTTTTCGGTGTGTTTCAAAAGTAATGCTTTGTCATTTGTTCTAATATTGAAATTAAATTTTGGGTTATTCAACCAATAACATTTTATGCTTGTACAATGAATATTTTTCACGCACGATATTCCACGTTTCATTAAACGCGAATTCCTGTGAGATCATAATGCAAAATAGGATTTTTTTTTTTAAATCTAAAACTGAAAATAAAAATTACATCCGACAGCCCCTATCAAACATTAAAATATTTCGAATAAACATTTCTAGATTGAAATCTCCGTTTAAAAATTATATTATCATTGAGAAATATGATTTTATTTTAATCGGTTAATAAGGAAAAGAGTCTGTTTTAATCAGTTTTGAACTGGAAAGCTGAAAAATTCAGAATGTATGAATAAATAGAGATCAGTGAAATGTATATTTTTTAATTCCTTCTATAAATTAAATTATTAATTATTAAATTGATTTGTTCAAAATATTTTTTTTAATGTAACTCTTAATTGAAAGAATATTCCTTTAAACAGAATTTAGTTTTGTATAGTGTACTAATCTGGGAATCGACAGTGTCCCCTTCAAGCCAAGCAAAAGCAAAATAAGTCGAGACAAATTAAAGCATAGCCGTACCATTCTTTTCTCGAAGCAACTCACGACACTTTTGACCCTCATTTAACTTCGTTGCGGATAAAGCTAGAAGCCAACATTTTTAGTGACTAAGAGAAAATGCAATAGCAAGTTGTATTAGATAATTTCGTTACATTTTTACTTATAGTTTACGATTATTGCCACTCGAAGTTCTTGAGTTTTGTCAATGGACTGATGATATCACGAACAGGATCATCGAAAATCTAAGGCACGTCTAACAGTCACACAAATATTAAATAGTTAGTATTTAGCATGTGACGGAAGGAAAATTTTGAACATTCTGAACTTTCAGTCACGTGGTTCCACAGTACAAAGTTGTAAGATTTCATGTGAAACCCAGTCATTTGCTTTAATATCTTGGGAAGCACTGATTTAAGAACTTTGTCGTATTTTTTCTCACTAAGTTACGGTGCAATATTTATTAGTGACCATATGACTATTAGACATATTTATATCTGTAAAAAACTGTAGTGATTTGGCAATTGCACGGCAACATTCTAACATATCAATAACTGGTACTTATCCGTTTCGCTGGCGCAGGTGTCGCCATATATGATACAACCAATGTCAAGCGAAATATCCGTCCTAGCAACCCTTAAATTTGAGAATTCAAAATCTATATATGTTTTTTTACGCGTAGCTTGAATGTTGTCACGAATCAAGTCTGTTTGACGAGTTCTATTAGCGTGAAATGGTAAAGCTGAATGGAATATGTTATTTAGTGGTAGTAAGCCTAATTTACGCAATATGTAAGCAGGCACAAAAAAAAAGCGTTCAAATCGCTGTTATATGCGATTATGATATATGCAATTGACAAGTCAATATATTTATTATATAAATAAAGAGTTATAAGAACTAATAAGGTCACTATAAACATTGCACAGTAACTATTGTAGAAGACAATTTATAGCTAATTGTTAAATAGGCGTTTCCCACTAAAACAATTGACTTCGTTTCTCATAAGATCTCACACTTTTTTTATGGCGGAAGCGAGACTTGCATTTTTGCACATTTTATAGTTATTGGTGGAACGATCTAAACAACAGACTTCAGAACTTAATTTCATATTTTAACTATAGAAAGACTTAGTAGATGTTATTTATTAGCTTATGTGATATTATGGCAGGAAAATAGTGCAATGGGGTATTATAAAAGACCTATGGCTGTATATAAGTAAATAATAGAACTGTGCGAAAATTCTTCCGACACCCAATAGTTATAAATATACTTTAGATTTTTTCAGAAAGTCGTTTCTCCAATCACTCATGTACGTTTATTATTTTGACTATACAAACATTTCCTTTTAGAAAATGGGGGTCCGTTTCCAGATTTTTAAATTTATTTTTTTCTGAAAGAACGTGCTTAAAAACATAAGATTTGATCGTTTTTTAAAAAAAATAATTTGACAAAGTTTAATATTTAAAAAAAATAATTTTAATCGGTGCATAGATTCAATTTTTTTTCTACTCCTCTGCACATGACATCACAAGTGGTGAAATGCCATTCATTGATGCCATTAAAGCAGAGCGCAACATTTAATTCGCTTCTTTACCTCACATGTACTGGCAAAGATATGGTTGATAGCAAGAGTAGAGCGCAATATTTCATTCGCTTCTGTCATTCGCTATTATCATAACCTGGAAACGCGGTAGACAGCAAAAGTAAACATTCAGCTCGCCAGTGGAATGTGCGCCAAAGTTCATCACTTGTGACGTCATAAAGAACACGCCTTATTTGAAGAATTGGACATTTTAAAAGATGAATTAAAAATTAAAAGTTTTTAAAATAAAAGATTTTCCTCGCTCCATGTTTTTTTTTTTTTTTTGAGCAATCACGATTGCTTATTGTTCTCATTTGACAGTTTTGAATTCCTATCATTTTATTTTCCCACCAGCACCCTCTGACAGCACCACCGTCACGTCGCGTCGGCCGGCCTCATGATGCTGCTCCTCTTGCGAAAACCGTCTCCAGGTTGCGTCCACATCCTACACGCATACATACACACACACACGCCTACACACAGATACACACACTCATGCCTGCACACAGACACAAACACATATGCCTACATACACGAACGCCTACACACACACACACAGCACTGCATACACAACATGCATTACACATGCATACATACACACACACACACGCACCCACACATATGCGCCTACACAAACACACACACATGCGCCTACACAACACACATGCGCATTCATACACACACGCTCGTGATAGCGAAAAACATAATTTGAATTCAAGACGCCAAAAATTCAAATTAAAAACTTTTTTTGCTCATTCTATCAACTTCAATGACTAATAGTAGTACTTTTGACTGATGGAAACAACACCTTTATGTTTGAAAAACATTACTCACTTGAATTTACGTAGAAAACTAAAGTGACTAGGTAAGGAAGTTCTTAAAATTTATTATGTTACATAATTATGAACAAATATTCTTGGGCAGCTGATTTTTCATAGTTTTGGCATTTTCTATATCTAAACAAAGTGGATTGATTTTTCTAACTAAATAAATTTGAATTTTTTTTGAATTTTCAGCTCATAAAGTGAAAAGATAATGTTTTTGTGATTGACAAACAAAGCATCACAAACATACTTCATATGTCGTCCCATTAAAAAAAATACATGAAAAGGCCCCGATAATACCTTAATGGTACAAATGTACCAGTACCCTTTCCATTTATCAACTTATATATATTTCAAGTCATAGGCAGCGAATACAGATTTTATTTTACTTATTATCAATTTCTCATGTAAACATGTACCTTTGCCGAAAATAGCCTTCGCCTTTTTGACATTTTCTGAGCAATAACTCAGAATTTGGAGGTATGAAATTTGCTCCTGAAGTATGATTTTCCGCCTCAAGTTTTATCAGCATCTGGCATTCTTCTGACAAAAATCACATTCCTGACATTTCTGAATAATCAACGTCAAGCGTATGAAACTGAAATAAAACAAAATAAATAGAATGGTGGCTCCATTTTCATTTGGTTTTAAAAAGTCTGTCAAAAATGCTTGAAACTTCTGGCGCTTCAAACTAAAGAAGCTGGAAACTCATAAGTCTAAGTGTTAGAGAGAATTTGAAACTCCTGTCAGTAGGAAGAAGGAATCGGATTTGATGAATTTAAGACTATTAAAAGAGTGACTTTTTATACTTGAAAAATAAAAGTAAAATATAATCTTTAGGGTTTTTTAAAATTAATAATCAAAAATTTAAGACATCGTTTCAATGGCTTATGTCTTGATATATGTATTTAAAAATACTGTGAGAAACGTATTGCTGTTTTCGGTTTTGCATTTAAAACCTCAAACAACCCGATGAAAATAAGTTTCCAGCACTTGAATTCAATGAAAACTTAATTTAATACTAAATTTTAAATAGTAAAATATTTTATGGCTTTCATTTGAAATAATTTCATTAATATGTTTAATATCAAACATATTCGCGTTTTTATAAACAAAAAATTCTTTACAATTGTCAAAATAACATTAAAAAAGAAAGAAGTTAAAATAACTGTCTTATTTATTAAGTAGGGAAACATGGGGCAAAGTGAAAAAGCGGGGCAAAGTGAAAGGCTGAAATATTTACTATACTTTTAGCGCCACCTTTCCAGTAATGTTTTAACTATGTAGTCGAACGTGTAGTTTATTGCAGTCGGGAAAAAATATTGCTAAAGATTAAAACATTTGGTAATACAGAAAATTTAAAGAAATTGATAATCATATTGTAATATTTTGTGGTAGGTCAAAAATTATTTTGTTTCTATGAAATGGTGAAGTTCTTGTATTTAGCATTTTAAATATTAATTGAGATCTCCAAACATTCAATGCAGCATTAATTTAGCTAGTATTAAACTTATTTGTATTTTAAATAAATTGTACAATTAGTCAAGTACAAACGGGGCAAAGTAAAATAGTTTGTTTCATTTTACTTTCAACTCAAAATAAAGTTCTATAAAATGTTGTAAATAAGTTAAATGCTTAGAAATAGTTTTTGGCACAAATATCAACTGCTATTTACAAAAGTTGAAAATTACGAATTGTTACATGACTTTCAGTATAAAACATAAATAAGTGTTTTAACTTATTATAGGTATTTGCGAACAAATGAAAAGTGTAGGGAAAGGTTGGGAATAATGGAGAATCGCGATATTTTCTACAATTCATGCTACATTGTATTGACTGTTGTCTCAAATTATGCGGGTGAAAGCCACCATTAGCGTGTTTAAATATGTTAAACCATGTTTAGATATGCTGAGGAACCATGCTCAGATATTTATATTTTTTTCAGTTTTTTTTGCCCTCTTTAAGAAATTAATTGCTTTGAACTAGATTGCATTAGTAAAGTCACTACAATTAGTTATTACATTTTTTTTTTGCAAAGAGGCCACTTTAAACTTCGAAAATCTGTGCAAAAACAATACGTAATGTTATTACTTTTGGCTGTATCGGTGGCTTTGTGTTATGACGTCAAAACAGGAAGAGTATGTGCATACCTGTTTGTTTTTGATCGTTGAAAAAAACGTGAATAATTAAGTACATTGGAATACATATAGTAAAAGATGCGTACATTTAGTTAGGTTGGGTTTTAATAAAATAACCATGCCCTTTTTTTCGAATATGATCATTAATTCTATTGCTGCTGAGTATGAATTCGCTCAACACAGAGTTCGGAACACCCTGCAATGTAGGCTCTAGATGTTTGGAGTTGCTTTCTAAAGAGTTAAGATCGTGTTGTAAACTTTTTGAAAGCCTTAAATGAGAGAGATTTTTGATTTAAATCCAAATTAACCGATTTTTCTGCAAATATTTCAAGCATTACATTAAAAATTACAGAATACCCGCTTATTTCCTGAATCATTGACTTAATGCTACTTTTTTTTTACAATTTTGTTTTTTATTTTCACAAAAGACCTTTCTAAAATATTAAAACAATAATTGTAAAATAAACTTTTAATACAAAGTGTCCCTCACTAAATCCGATTTCTCGCAAGCAAAATTAGCGAATGTAACTCATAAACTTGAGAAAGTCTTCCTAAAGGAAAAGAAACCACGAAGAAAAATCTTCGGAAAATCCAATCACCTAAGGATATCACGCTTACCTTATTTTAAGTACCATGTAGATGGAGAGCGTGGAGTTAAGCCCCGTCAGCGATTTTTTTCGTCATTTGAAAGAACATCGCATTGCTGCAGTCACGGACACCTCAAGAACTGCCATTTCTTGATTAAGTAATAAATAATTAGAAAGGGGAACTATTTTAATTCTCTTTTTTAATGTAGATTCTCTGGATTTGACGTTTATGAGATTACTTTTTATGGCGTTGGCTATTACAATTAATTACCATTTACTGATGTTTATCATTTCTTTCTTTAGTTTATATATATATATATATATATATATATATATATATATATATATATATATATATATATATATATATATATAATTTTAGATCTTAAAACTAAGAGACTAACATTTTTCACGCTAGTGTTTCAATTGCAGTTCTTGAAAAACAATTTCAATAGTGAAACATTTCAAATAATAGCAAAATTCTACTTTTACTACCCCCCGCCCCTTTCCGTGTTAAACATTTTTTCAAATCACATTATATATATGCAAAATTATTCGATATGTGTTTTTCAAATACTGGAAGACTCCTAGTGGTATTTTTTAAAAATTGTTTTAAATTGGTCACATTTGCCGTGTAGGGGTGTTGCACATGTTAACAAGCCTAGGGCACATATGAAAAAGGTTAAAACTGCAGAACAAATATTTTAGTTCAAATAAAAACTCTTAGTAAATATAAAATATATATGTTACCGTTAAAGTATATAATGCTGTTATTTTATAGAATACCTACTTATTCCATGAAATAACTGATCGTGTCCGTTAAAGTGTGTAATATGTTATTAATTTGACATTTTAACTAGTTATTCTATGAACTAACTAGGTAGTCTATAAATCAACTAATGAGAGACAGTTAAAGTGTAAAATAAACAATTTATCTAAAATGAAAAATCTAGGTATTCTATAAATTAACTAATGATAGACACTTAAAATTAAAAAGAAGCAATTTATCTTATTTATGCAGCGTATAAATGGTATTTATGGAAACTTACCATAAAATCATTTGTTACAACAAGAATTACTAAAATGACACTTGGAATTACAAAGAACATTATGTCTAAAACAAAAACATTTTTTGTTAACACACTGGTTTTTACACAAACATTTTGGGGGTAACACAGGGGTGGAAGGTAAATGTATTTGTCGTGCAAGATATATGATATAGATTATTTTACACTTTAACGGGCTGCAGATCGTTATTCTATGAAATAACTATTTAAACCATGAAATACAAGAGAGTTTCACACTTTAACGGACACGATCAATTATTTCATGAAATAACTAGGTATTGTATAAAATAACGGATTTCATTCTTTAACGGTAACATATACATATACAAATTACATTGAAGGATTTGTAGCCTGTACTGCATCAATTGAAATTGTTGAATATCGTTGTCATTAAGAAAATATTTTCCCCCAAATATATAACTCTGCTTACATTTAAACTTTAAAGCATCATAGCATATTCTGATTACTCGATAGACAAGAAAAAAGCAGATAAGACTACATAGCACAAATGTTATGTTATTATGTAAATAATATTTTTATTACATATTTATTTTAAGCCTAATACACGACGTATTTAAATATTATTTATAACTTCAGTTACTAATTAGATGAAACAAAATTGTCTTTTTTTGTCTGTAAGTATTATAGAACACTAAATTATTGACCAACTCTGAAGCAACAAGGAAAAAATATAAATACATAAATAAAAATTTTATAACAACTGTGTTCACAAATGTCCTTTCATCTACCTAAAAACTAAGTTGCAACAAAAAAGAGAGTAATAAGTAAGTTTTAATAAAAAGTATTACCACTATAAACATAATACGTTTTCACTGAAGGTTTCTAGGTTTCTATGTTAGTTCAGAAACGTGACTGGCTTCGATTGGGATGGTTTCTGAATTCTTTAGAAGGATTCCATGTGAATTTCCAAAAGGTTACTGACTTTTAAGTTGAAACTTTACTGTTATTTACTAGATACATTACTGACAGGTACTAGGCAAATTATATGCCCTTTCTTTTCTAGGAAAGTTTTTTTTTTCTTATTTTTTTTACAGTATAAAAGCTTAAAAACTTCTACACCAATAATATTAATCTGCGGTTCGCAGGCTGAAAGTCACCCGTTGAATCGTCTAAAAGGAAAATTAATTTAAAAAGAAAGAAAAAACCTTCATTTGGAAAGGGCAGATATGCCACAGCATATTTTGAGTTCTAGATGCGAAATATACAATTAATTCTGCATTCCAGCAAAATATTTTCAATGGAGACGAAAAAAGGACTCCTTTTAATATGTTATCTTATAGAAACGTTAGCTTTTAATGGAGATAAATGTGTTCTTTGAACATAACAAACAAAGAGCCTTCCTTATATTTGTTACTTGCCAACATTAGTGGAGAGTATAACCTAAAAACGATGGCTATTGTTAAAATTAAATATTTTTGGAACTTAAAATTAATGTCACTTTTATTGGTTAAATTCTAATTCCGTAGAAAATTTAGAGTGACCTCTAAAATGATTGACGGGTGATGGAAAGCTTTGGACTAGAATGTGGCAAGGACTAGCAACAACAACAACAACCACTTTGAACAATCTATTCGTCAGCAAGAAAGTCCATCAAAAATAATAGACTTATTCCATAAGTCTGTAGGGTCTGGTGGGGGAAAGTGGTCAATGGAGTAAAGTGGTCATACATCAAATAAATGGCTATAGCTTGGAAATAAATGTTCGAATGAATGTGAAAATTTTATTTTAGAGTAAGACAGTTAGAAACTACATTTTGAATACAAAATTTTACAACTGGCGAAAATTTATTCGCTAAAAAAATATTTTGTGTGAACATGAAAAATTTTAAAATCTAAACACCTATTTTAACATCCTTGGGAAATTTTGTTTGTTATAATTAGGAATAGATTGACTGTACAGGAAGCTTCCTACATGTCTCAAGAACTCCTACTCATTAGCAGTTATATGAATCTATTTTAGATAATTTTTTAGAACAATTTAAGTAAGATGGGGTAAAGTGGTCATAATATTAAGCTTAACGAATATTGTTCTTCTAATGTCACTTAATCTTTAGGTATAAGGCAGATACAAATTAAATATTAATTTTATTTTATATGTATTGTTTTTACAGTAAATGGGGTTAAATATACGAGTATATGCGTATATATACGCATATATACTCGTGTAGACATGTACATAGACGCATTCACATAAATGCGCCAATAATGGCCTATATGGGTATCTGCAAGTATTTTTTATCCATACAGCTATGCATTCTACTATACACGTATATACTCGCTTATACTCGTATATATAGGAACACTTATATACTCTGGTAGACACGTATATACGCGTACGTACTCGAGTTAACACTTACATACAAGCATATGATATAAAAGTATTTAGGGTGAGTTTACATTCTTGAGCAAATTATTAAAAGGTGTTAGAGGAAAGGATAAGAAGTAAGAATCAATAAGGAACATATGGTCACAAACACAATGCTGACGCGCTACATGCACGCAAAGTGAGAAATTGATGGAGGCAAAAAAAGTCACAAATATATATATATATATATATATATATATATATATATATATATATATATACATATATATATATATATATATATATATATATATATATATATATATATATCACAGAAATACAATTTTACACAAAATTTTAGGACTTAAGCAAGTTTTAAAGCGATTGATGAAATTTGCGGCCTTCAGCTGTAATACATGCGTCGCATTCACAGATCTCTCTCTGCTGCAATAAAGAGACTTTTTAAAAACTTTCATCAGCCGCTGCGCCTTTGTTGCGATGCGTGTATTACAGCTACTACAGACCATAACTTTCAACAACTGCTCTAAATATTTCTTAAAAACTAAAATGTTAGGTAAAAACATCTTTGTGCAATAAATTTGTGCCCTGCTTTGCATCCATCAGTTTCTGGCTTTGTGTGCATGTAGTGCGTCAGTGATTATAACTTCTTTATGATTCTTTGCTTCTTATCCTCCCCTCTCACATCCCTTTGATTTTTTCCCTAGAGCTTAGATTCACTCTGTAGGCCGACATGTATATAAGCGTATATTCTCCTGTATACATACATGTACTGGTGTATACACGTAAAATTACGTATATACGTTTATACAGGTGTGTTTACAATCGTGTTTACACGTATACATGCGTATATACTAGTGCTTCCATATTATATATACGTGAGTAGACATGTACAAAGACGCACTGGATGTATCCACGAATTAACTCGTGTATAACCGTATATGTATGTATGTACACTTATATATGCGTATATACGTCTACTACACACATATATACTCAAGTATGCACGTATTTTATCGAGATACAAGTGCATACGCGCATATGATGTTCGTTTATACGTGTATGTACTCGTATATACTCGTGACACGTATATACATGTGACAAGTATGTACTCATCTAGACATGTATACACTCCTGTAGGTAATCACGTCTACATGCTTATATACACGTATATACACGTATATACTTGAGTAGGCACGTGCATGCATGCATCTGATGTATACATGTATCTACTCATATAGGAACGTGTTTACTCGTGTATAACACGACACGTATATATTCGTGTATACACGCATGTACTCGTGGATATACTTGTAACTAAACAACTGAAATATACAAGTATTAGGGTTCTTCATAATGGTTTTGCATCCATTTTTAACTATGACCACTTTACCCCCTGCTATGACCACTTTCCCCCACCCCATGGGGTAAAGTGGTCATAAAAACATAGGGAAAAGAGAGTTCTATAAAACTACTAAAATCAATATTTTTCTTCCTAAAACTCAATGTACTGTGTTCTTAAATAATGCAATGTAAAATATCAACAAAAAAATATGAAGTATTTAAAGAATTTGTTGCATTTACTATCTACCTAAGTTGAAAACCTACGATTTTATGACCACTTTACCCCACCAGACCCTATTATTTTAGTTAGTACGAAGGCTATTCAAAAAGTAAGGAAAGTTTTTGGTATTTAAAAAAACAAAATAAGAGATAAATATTATATACATCTGACAGAACGACTAAATGTCTACTTTTCTACATAGTCACCACCTATCTGAGGCACGTATTATAGCAGAGGATTATAGGGTGGGCCGAAAAAACGTAATTTTCGAGAAGCAACTTCTAATAGCAAAAGAAAGTTGTGTATTGCCATCCTAAACATGGGAAAAATAATGAAAAAAAATAATAATAATGTCTTCAAATCGCGCAGTGGCAGTAAAAAATAAATAAAAAAATAAATGGTCAATTTTCAAATATTTTTTATAAAAATCCAAATGTTCAAAATTTTCGCTCTAACACCGTTTACATGCTTCCTGTTAATACTTTCTTCACATATATTTGAAAATATTTACATTCCTTTGCAGTTTTTAGTTCGCGCATAAGCCGCGAAGTTACGTGAAATTGACCAAAAATTAACGTTTTTAGCTTATTTTGAACATTGCAGTATTTCTTCTTTTGTATCCCAGTTATACTTTTTTAACACTACATGTGCATTAAACAGCTCTTGGTTGGAAATGCAATTGTATTTTATTGCATTAAAAACCCAGAACCCACCACAAGTAGATGGTTGCACTTTGTGTTCCACCCTGCTTTTCCCCTGGACTAATATATTTGTAAAGTAACTTACATTCACAATAACTATATGATTTGAAACAATTTTCTACGTTTTGAGCAAGATTGAACTTGAACTTACGACTCAGTTTTGGCATTGATATTTCCAAATAAAAAAGTTTTTCAGATAAATCCATCTCTTGCGTCTAATACCTCAAATGAATTTCTACTGATTCACTGACCAGTTCTACAATCCTTTTACAGGCCCGAGTGTGAAATGGGAATTTTAAAAACGCATACTTAAGCAAATGTATAATTTCTTACACATCATCACTGAAGTGGATGAATATAAATAAGTTGATCAATTATTTAACTGTTATATTTCGATGCTTCAAATCTTAATATTGGTGGATGAAATTCTCTTATAACTATAGAAGTCTTTTGTGATGGGTAATCTTTTGTGTTGTGTAACATGCTGTAATCCAATTCCTTTATGTTTCGCCTTTTGTATGTACCATGACCAATAACAATTTCTCAAAAATAGCAAAGTACGCATTTCTTTGAATCACCAGATCTATGATGTTCAAAGGATCATCAAGCACCTGACTTGTAGATTTTTTAGCATTAAATAAGTGTATAGGTCCATGTTTCACGGACGTTTGTTCTCTAAATTTTAACTTGATCGAACTTTATCGTAAATTAAGATATAATTTACAAGTGTTCTCATTACGTTAGTAGTTTAGTTTGAAATATATACAAACCTAGTACTCCGTTAGCACTTGTTAACGAATGTAAATGACTGAAAGATCTTGGTTTTGAGAGATCGAGTTCAATATCACATTTTCATTTTTGTATTAGATTGAAAATATACTTTTGCTCGCTTTTTAAGGGGGTCCGGGACACATTTTGAAATTTTTTTTATTATATACTTTAGAGTTTTGAAATTTTTTGCACTGATTCACCATTTATTTAATAAGCAAAATCATAACATAAATATGAAAAAAAGAAAATTTTTTATTTAAATTTAATTAGCTTTTTCATAAAAAATGGGGTTGCTTTAAATTGCTATAACTCAAAATATTCTTAAACAATTTTCAATTTTTTTTCAATGAATTACGCACAAATATCTAAGCTTTAATTTTTATTCGGCGATTTTAAAAATATTGATTCAATAAAAAATAAAAAATATTTAAAGAAAAATTTCGAAAAATTCGAAGATACTTTTTTTTTAAAATATCGTAATTTTTGTAGTAAACGTTTTTTTCAAATTCGACGAATAAAATTTAAAGTAAACTGTTTGAAAAAGATATGCTCCAAGTTTCATTACTTTATCTTTATCGGTTCCTGACTTATAAGAGTTTGAATGCAAGAAATCGGGAAAAATTGCATCATGGAGAAAAACGCGTTTAAAGTTTTAAAGTTAAGTACACATTAGTTAGGTGCATGAAACAAAAATAGTTATATCTTTCGTTCTATTTAAGATAGAAACAAGATTCAAACCTCCTCTTAAGCAGAAAAACACGGAGTAATTTTTTACATGATAAAAAAAAATTGCAAAATTTGACGATTTTTGTGTCCCGGACCCCCTTAAGTCGGTAAAAAAATTTCTATTTCTTCCGACCGAGTTACATCTAAGTTAAGTGTATATAATTATACAAAAACGTTTGAACTTTACCCATAATTCAGTTTTTGGTCCTCTTTTACACTCCGGCTGTTGAAAGGGTAATTTAACTAATTAATGAGTCAGTAGGTAGTTTATTTTGGGATGAGACATGATATGGATTAATGAGAAAAACTACTCGCGATCATCAATGCAAAAATGAGTCACAAGTCCAACTTCAAACCTTGATCAAAACTTATAAACTTGTTCAAAATAGTATAGTTATTGTGAATGTTTTTTTTTTCAAATGTATAAGCTCTGTAAATAATTATAGAGTCTTCTTGGAAATGGCAGAGGGGAACAAGATGCAGCCACCAACTTGTGGTGGGTTCTGGGTAAATTTCAGTAAAATATAACTGCATTTCCAACAAAGAGTTGTATACTGAACATTTATTGTATAAAAAATTTTAACTGGAATCTAAAAGAAGAAATACCGCATTGCGCAAAATAAATTAAAAACGTCGGTTTTTGATTAATTTCACGAAGTTTTGCGGCTTACGCGGGAACTAAAAACTGCAAATGAATGTAAATATTTTCAATGATATAGGAAGAAAATTTAAAAGGGAAGCATAAAAATGGTATTAGAATAAAATTTTCTCACATTTGGATTTTTATAAAAATATTTGAAAATTGACCATTTTTAACCTTTTTTTCTAACTTTGCTGCCAATGCGCGATCTGAAGACATGAATATTATATTTTTTATTATTATTCCCATGGTTACGATGGCAATACACAACTTCTTTTTGCTATTAGAAGTTAATTCTAGAAAATTTCCCTTTTTCGACCCAGCCTAGTGGATAAGCTTTAAAATTCCTTCGTCATAAAATTATGCCGCCTGTGATCTCAGTCCTTTAATGTTGCGCACCCAAAGCTCTCCAAAACAGTTCTTCATTCGTGGAAAAAAGTGAAAATCACTGGGTGCAAAATGGGGGCCATATAGCGGATGAGGGAATCCTCCTACCCTTAACCTCCCTACATTGAGGTTTTAGGTTTTTTGTGCAAATTACACTCGATCGGAGCGCCTAGCGACGTGAGATGGTAGTGTTTTTTACTTTCTGAATAGCCTTATTGCAATGATAATATTCTTTTGTATCTTTGGTACCAAATAAAAGTATTCAGTTATGCAAAAATAGCAAATATTTGTTTACAAAACTTTTATTACAACGATTTTTAACGGTAAAAAATAATTTCGCTGTACACTGTTAAAAAAAAGTGTTAGGTCACTAGTATTAATGGGTGTAACGTTCCACAAATTCTGAAATGTGTAGTATCATTGTTTTAAAAATTCAAATTGTTCCAGGTACCTTGCACTACGGTTTCAGTAGAATTCAAAACGCATGCGTAAAGATCAAAATCGGCGCAGAGCTGGTAAACTCTTGTTAGCGAAATGAAAACCAACCTTTGTGGTGGAGCAGTAAAATATGTTGCTTTGCGACCGGTCTGTGAAATTCGCGTTGGGGGTTCACACACCAATCAAGATATATCCTCTCTTAGTGCAATAAAAAGGACTTGGTTTGTATATTAAAATAAATAAGTTGGGTATACTGGTTGAGAAAAAGCATGAACTTGATAAATATTGAATAAAGGAATAATTAAGAGTAAAGAAGGACGATTTCTAGGAAGATTTTTTTAATACTTTTATAATGAAATTTTAGGTATCATAATCTACTAATTTATTTTTGTACTTTCAATTTAAAACGTTTAGAAATAAATTATTTCTTGATCAATTAATGTATCTACATAATTTAAACTATCGAACAGTTAACTTGAAGTCTTAGCTTACTTACAAGAAAAATGAGTACCCGTTCAAGAATGTCAGATGAAAGTTTAATTTTTGCTAATGAGTTACCTTTCAAGCAACTTCTCTGTATGCATACAGAAAATTCTGGTGTAAAGCATGCGCAGATGTTAGTGCGACGTTACGCTATGGTTACATTACCATGGTGTAACCTTCTACAAGCAATGTGTAACTTTACAACAGTTATTTCAGTTAAGTTACTCCACAGCAGTGGAGGCAGCTAAGTTACCACCGATTCTATGGAGTACGGTTATGATTTTTTTTTTTACAGTGTAGGTAGAATCAACAGCACACGCACGTCACACAGTATTTAAAGAAAATTTTTAGGATACTTTTAGGTACAGATTAAGCCACTACCTTTGATACAAAAAATGTAATGACGGTGATTTAACAAGGATGACTTTCATAAACTCTTTTTGAAAATCATGTTTAATTGCAATATAATTCTTCTTGAGTTTAGAAATACTAGATCTCAATTCGTCACATCTTTCAAGCTAGATGCGTTGGGTTTTAAACAACATATCAAACATTTCAACTTATTTTTAGCTATAACAGTAAAACACTTGTTCCATGTTTTTTTTCAACCATTTTTGTTTAAATTGATATTCATACACACCTAAAAGAACTTAAATGTGTTTTTTTAATAAAGCATCTACGATAAATAGTAATTATTACTCAAAGTTGAAAAAAAAATTAACTAACCTAAACAATCTACTACACGTAAATATAAGCACAGTAACAGTGGTTAAAATTACATCGCGTTTTTTTTTTCCTTTTATAGCCCTGATTTATGTATTCGAAGACATTTTATATTTTTTTATTGGAACAGCATTTTATCCATCTTAGTAAGACACACCCAAAATTTAGTACTACTGTGTCGCCGTGTCTTTGTTCTTGTCATTCTATTATGTTACGTTATATAAGAAATCGATACTGCTTTGATTCATTATAGAACACACCTGAAAAGATCGATTCATCAAAGGAAAAACCTGGAAAACAACATTTTGATGGAGGAGCCTCTCTCTGTAACAGAATCACCTGGCGCCACTACAAATTACGTTGCAAAAAAGAGTTGCATTACATGGAGACTAGAGCTTTGCGTATGATATATAGCCTTTCTTTGAAATAATTGTAGTCATATTATAATAAATTTATATTAAAATTAAGATTAAAAAATGTCTCAAGGCACAGAATGTACGTAAGATATCTCCGGAGTATAAAATTTTTTTATCAAGTAAACGGTTTCAGTTAGATCAGGAGCTTTAATTTTGAAGAAATGAATAGCACATCACACTTTATGTACACTAATTGCCGCTTAACTTTTCGAAGCTAGGTAGAGAGCAAGCACTAGATACTCGATCCAACAGCAAGTAGATAAGGAGGCCAAAGGTTATTTCAAGGCTTACAAAAAGCTCCGATTTGACGCCATGAGGACTTTTGTTCTGGGTAAATGTCCAGAATTCTGTTTACAGAGAAAAAGATTTAGAATATAAACAGTCTCCGTACAAAGGGTAGTCTCTTTTTGTAGCAATACACACTTCAAGCATACTGACCAGAATATGGAGAGTGATTTATAAACGTTTGCATATGTGCCGCGTCACAAACAGGTCACATATTGAAATTAAAGAAATATTTATATTTTAATAAATTATCCCTTGAGTACATATGAATAAAATTTACAGCCATGTAAAAAAATATAAGAACAAGTAGAAAAATGACTGCTATCTATGAAAGAAATCATCAACTGCAGATAAAATCAAGCATAATTTACTACTTGTAAATAGGAAACATGAGAAACCTGTTAGTACAAAATTAAATTACAATACAATTGTTAAATCACAACCTAACACAGATGTATTAGGTGAAACATGGAACAAAGTATAAGGACATTAACAAACGTGTCCTGAAAAAAATTAATATTCCACAAAATCACTTTTTTTTCAATTGTCCTTATCAATCGTCCAATCAGTGACTCAGAAAGTTTAGTTAAAGTTTATTTAGAAATGTTTTTAAGCGCTAATTCAATGGATGACATCCGTTCGTCTTTATTTGCAGATTATGTCCCATCCTTAGACACATTTCTAGTTGAAATGCCCCACATATTCTCTATAGGGTTTAAATAAAGACTTATTTTGAGCCAGTCCAGAATTTTCACTGAATTGGCCTCAAACCATGAATATGATTCACAAGACACAAACTGCAAAAAATAATTGTTGTTTTCATAGTAATATACTGCTCTACTAAATAACAGAGACAAACTGTAAAAATGTTTTAGATTGCGCAAAACGATTCGCAAAAGATGTTTCCTTTCATACGGGAAGATAAACTAATGAATTCAAGGTATCGACAGCCATTTTTGATGATATTTCGGCTGTGCTGAGGCAGGACTGCTCATTTGTAATCCAAGTTAAAGGTAAGTGCTAGTTATATTATTCATTCCCTTTTCCTCAAAATGTAGTTTTCTTTATCATCGAGAATGTATGTAAATTAACAGTGTTCATTTAGAAATCGTAATTCGTATCCCAATACTCGTTGATGTTGACTTAGCAATTTCTTTTAGTTAAGTTGTAGCAATTGCTTTATAGCAAAAATCTGAGTAGTTGTTGTGATTCTGAATATTTTACTGCACGTGTGATAGTTTTTAAACATTTTCTGAAACTCAAATTTGATTTGAAAAGGAATCAATTCCCTCCGTGATCGTATTTAAAGTTATTAGAACATTAGACTTTGTTTACGATTATATTTTGTGTTATATAGGATGTGAGTACTTAAAATTTAAATTCTTATGTTTTCTAGTAAATTTTTATCGTATCGCGATTGACTTCTTTCTTCTGTTTTCCTTTTTTAAATTCTGTTTTAAATTCTTTAACAGTTTGCATTTAACCATTTTATTGATAAACTTTACGTTACAGCGTCAGTAAACTTTTATAACATGTACATTATTCGATGAATAAAATGTAAATAAATAAAATAACAACGTGACCGAGAGACATGCAAACAGGATCAAGTGTACTGATATATATTTTTTAAGAATTTGCTACTCTGGAAATACAATACTCTAATGTCTGAACGACTCAAAATTCTCTGAAATCTGGAGCCAGCTTTCATACTTATCGATCAAAACTAAAATAATGATAATTAAAAAAAATCATCAATGAAGCACTCCAAAAAAAAAAAAAAAAAAACAATAAAAATTAAGCATCTTTAGATACAAACACGAAACCCTTGTGTTTTAAAAGTTTTACATTTGCGTCGGCAGGAAATTAAAATTTTACTTCAGGAAAAATGCACTAGTACCATTGAAACTTGTGAACATAAAAATAATTTTAGAAACTGTATCCAAAAACACTCGATGGGAGGTCACGGGAAGTCTTTATGACCTTTCCAAAATTGCCATATTGGAAAAATTTTATCTCATGATTCGGCAAATTTGCGGACATAATCGTAATATTGCATTTTTTTAATTCTCGAATGTCCAAATTTCATTAGATATTGTACTTAATTGTGCGTACTTAACGTGTGCACGCACCACTATTTTATTAATCTGCAAATATGTAAGTTCCATTCGACAAATTGAGATTATACGCCTTCCCAACATATTTAAGTAAGTTCAGGCCATGCCTGGCTATATTCTTAAAATTTTCAGCTTTTCATTTATGATCTGGCAGTGTTGCGTTCTCGTCTAAATTACTGCTTTTTAATTTAAAGTAGAATATTTACATTATTATGCATTGTTTGTCATATTTTATTCGCCTTGAAGGACATGCTCATTTAGAAAAGTAGATGAATCGAGAACTACAAAAGAATTTGAGACTTTTGTAACCTTGAACTCATCAGTTTCCTTACATTTTAACTTTTAGAACCCTTTGAGTCTTAAAGTTTGGCATCAACGTGTTTATGATGAAGGCAAAAACTATATCATAAATACTGAAAAGTGTGGTTTTGTACTTCATTGTCTTTCACTGCATATAAAAAGTAAAAATATGTCAAATTGTTATTCGTGTAAAATAAAAAAAATCGGAGAATTTTGTTTAAACCTGTAACGGAGATTCAAGCCAAAGCCAGGTAAAATCTTTTGCATTTAAATGCGATGGGTTCCTTAGCAGTTGAGTTCTTTAGGGGGGATTATTTTCACAATAATAGACGATTTTTCAAGAAAGTCTTCGGTTTATTTCTTAAAGAAGAAAAGTGAGGTTTTCGAATACTTTGTCGGGTTTCAAAAGAGAACAGAGATATTTGCGGAAAAGATCCGGTAACAGAAAGGAATTTCTGAACCCCCGGGTTTGAAATTTACCTTAGCGACCAAAGCATAAGAATCGAAAAAAAATAACAAATTCTCCAGTTGACAAAGTAGCGTCATAGAACAACATAACTCAACATTAATGAATGGAATTAGGACACTTTTAAATGAAACGGGTTTGCCTTAGCAGTTTTGAGCCGAAGCAGCTATGTGCTTCCACTACTTACGGACTAGAGCGGTTTTAAAAGGAAAAATCAAAACGTTTTTTTGAGCTATTTCGGGGAAGAAAGCCATCTATTAAAAATTCACTTGTTTTTTTTTTTTTTTTTTTTTTTTTTTTTTTTTTTTTTTTTTTTTTTTTTTTTTTTTAAATCTGTATTTCTTACATTGGACTTCCAAAACAGAAAATAAACATATTGGATATGAGAGCTAAACAGGGAGTCATGGTAGGATGTGCGTTTCATACGAAAAGTTATAGAATTTGGGATTCCGAAAATCGCGAAGTGACAGAAACGCTGAATGTTAAATTCGATGAAAATAAATTCTAGATGGGGGGGGGGGACAGGAACGGGAAACAAAGGAATACAGTTTTATTTCACTACTGAGTAAATCTGAAGTAGAAGAAGAATATCCTGAAAATCATAAAATAGAATATTGAGAATTATATTGGATAAAAATTCAAAGGCAAAGTAGAGAATGCAGGGATATGTATTATTCTACTGACACGACGGTTCTAAATTCCGAATTGCGAAGCCGAGGATTATTGTTCTGAAAATAACATTGAATGTGACCCAAAATAGTTCGATTTCACTTGTGATGATAATTCACGAAAAGTATCAGATTCTGATGAAGATAGGGGGGGGGGGGAGATAGTTCAAGTAAGCTAGAAGCTAGCATTTCCGAAGATGTAATTCCTTCGAATCTGAAACAAAGTTTGAGAACGCCAGAAAGTGAAGATTGGCAAAACACAGCAGAACAGATAAGCAGAACGAAATAATGCGCTTCAAGGCCAGACTGGTTATTTTAGGTAACCACCAGGTATGGGGGGGGGGGTACTTTTTGCAAGTGTTCTCTCCAGCAATTTCCTTTTTTTTTATTGATGTTTTCTTTTCAATTTTTGAGTATAAGCTACATTGGGTCCATTTCCAAACTAATGTTTGCCATGCGTATCTATATGCGGGTATAAAAAAGGAGATTTGTGAGACAAGCTGAAGGGTTTGTCGATCCCTGAAATCTAAATTTTGTCTGTAAATTGAATAAATTATTGTCATTCTGATATAGACTACGCCTCGAATCACGACGACCGGATTTCAATGGCGGAGGGAGGGAGAGGGGGGGGGTCTAGCGTTTTTGTACAGGTTCAGATAATATGGTGTACATTCAAACAAAAATGCGTAACACTGTCAACGACAGAAGCGGAGTATATTTCAATTAGTGAACAATCTAAGGAAGTTATGTGTATCAAAAGAATTTTAAATGATTTGGCCACGAAAAGAGTTCAGAATTTTAGATTGATTAATAAAACTCTGTATTGTGACATTCTAGTTGCGATCGGTTTTTCTAGATTTGCAATAGAAAGTTCTTTAGCTGATTGTTTCACAAAACCTTTTTTTAGGGAAAATTTACGTAAAGTTTGAATTGCAATGACATATTTTTTAGATTTTTTTATTTTTTTTTAATGTTTCAATCATTCCATTAAGTCACACAAACGGATAGCCTGTAATATATTTTTTATTCATTTATTAAAGTATTTCTTTTTTTTCCGTGTGCTGCCGTGCCAAGAAGGGGGGAATTAGCTAGCGAATATTTTGTTCCTTTCCCCCCTGCGCACGGAGAAAATAAAATTGTAGTTGATTTCATTTTGAATTTGTGCCCGGTGATATGGTTGCGGTTTGGTATTTCAAAAAAAAATAATAATAAACTACAAATTTTATTCTAGCCACCTGAATTTTTCATTTCAATTTATTCACTAATGCAATATTATTTTTTTGAGTTTAGTGGTATGCAAATGTAAAGAACTTCCTTAACTTGTGACCAGAACTGAATGGAATAATGGTTTGTGTCATTTTATCAAGATGGCAGTTCGCGGTTAGGTTCCGCTTGGAATTTCAAAAAAGTCCCTAGTCTGAACGATACTGCGATGATTCACTTAGCAACATGAATGCCGGCAATGGAAGTTCATAAGTACCTTTTTAATTTTTATTTTTGTGTTTTCGGACGTAATTTGTAATCACAAATGCTTTTGAGTGTTAGAGCGTTCTTAGCCACTGAAGCCTATTCTACGGTCTGCGTGCCATATTGGGTCCCTTGAAGCTGATTTTTGTGAACCTTTGTCAGGTTCTATGCTACAATCAAGAACTAGGGATTGGAACAAGATAAACTGAATTTTATTTTGTTTTGATTGAAATGTGATCGGGCATACTATTCATTCAAGTCTGAGTTTTTTTAATTTGTAGTTCAATATTAGTTTTTACGGGTAGTTGAATATTATCACTTCAAGAATCACCGGAATATAGAAATTTCTGTTGCTAGGGCGAAATTAGACGTACATTTCTTTATTTTTTTTTTTTTAATTTTTCAGTAAATTTTGCAACAATGATTCTTTGTTTTTACATGTTATTAAAAACAAGGAACCAAAACAGAATGTTAAGTACTTTATTATTTATTGTACGTTTTTTTGTAAAAATTACAAGAACAAAATTAAAAGCCAACTTCATAATGAGAGCAACAATAAAGATTAAAGTTTAAAGTACGATATATTACAGCGTATTTCTTCGCATATTCAGACTTGTGTGACACTTATCAAACAAAATTATTGATTATTTTTACTGCAATGTGAATAAAAAGCAGTTATTTTGCAAATAGAGTATGTTTAAATCTACGGGTAAAAAGTGGTGCGGTCTTCTGGCAAAGTATTTTCAAGAAGGGTACAATTGTTTACAACAAGGATGGCTGGCCAAATGTGGACTTAAAATTTCTTAATGATTGGAATTGGCACTACCAGATTTACTTAATTTTTCTATATGTTTGACGTTTTTTTCTTTTGTTAAAAACTTTCAACTTTTCTGACCGATTTTCATTTTTTACTGAATTGATCTGAACTAAGCCATCTTGATTTTGGGAATATAGAATTGCTTCTTCCGGGTTTCAGGTAAATTTTGAAAAACTTAAAGATAAATTGTCTAAATCCTATCAAAAGAAGTAGCACTTTAAAAAAAAGTCGCTGGTGGATTAAATGGGGACATCGATAGCTGTTCAAAACGGGGGGGGGGGGGGGGCGTCCACATTTTCAAAGACATAAAATATAAATGAAACATCTTAAATTATGCTTAAATATTAAGACAGATATAAGATAGAATGCTCTTACGGTATTATTTTATTTCAACTCAAATGATTTTTTTATGCAATTCCTTAGTACTTAGAAAAAAGCACCAAAAAATTAAATTTAAACAATATAATAACACAATTGTGGAATAAAATATATGAAAAATAATATTTTGAAAAATTATAAGTATGTAAAATATTTCATATTAAGTACATACAGAGTTTTAAGTAATTAAACGTAAAATTACTTTACGTCACACTTCGTTTTATATTCAGATTTCTAACGATGGGAAGCTGTCAAAGAAAAAGATGAAGCTGGTATCAGTTGAACATAATTTAAGCTGTTTAACAAGTGTTGGAAAGGAATATGGGTTACCAAAAAAAAAAAAGACAGAAAAACCATCTATATACGACCTTCAGTGCTACTATAGCAACTCTGGGGAGGGGGTACTAAAAGAGGCTAGATAGAGTATTCATTGTTTTAAATGAAATACCCCAATATTTCCCCAATTGGTTGTCTTAAACATCGACCTTGCTTCATTACCTAAAAAATATTTCTCTACCGCATCCTTATTATTGTTTTGAAGTAAACATATTGTAATCCGATAATCTGAAGCCTATTATAAGAAAAAACTAGATACAAGTTTTATCATTTTTAAAACATTTTATATAAGGAGGAGGGTTTATAGAAGGAGTTATTCTCCCGATCACTTCAGTTATCCGATCGAAAAAAATAAACATTATTCTTAATCAACAGTCTCATATGTATTACGAAATCCTTTAAAAATACCGAGTATTATAGGGATTTTTTTTTAATTGTACTTCAAAAACCAGTATAAGTGCATTTCTTTACATGGAAGATAAAATGTAAGATATTATTTTCTTTAATGTTTTCTTTTTTGAGTACTTATGTGAAGTATCCAGATTAGGTCTACTTTAACTAGACATTAATAACTACCGTTACAAATGCGTAATTTGCAAATTGCTGCCAAACAGTTTTTTTCTCCTTAAAACAACATATTTACGCTTAACTGGTTCCTGAAATAAACGGTTCAATTACAATTTAGGTATATGTTAAGCATTTTCAAAATAAAAACAACTCTCAAGGCAACCTTAATTTCAGATCATTCAAAGTCATAATTTTAATCATTTTAGGGCGTATTTTTAAAACCTACGTAATTTGATTTTTCCATGTATGTTTTTTGGTGTCCAAAAGTTTTATGAGATTCTAAAAATTTTTATTTTGACAGATGCTTTCATAATATAAGGCCTAATGATGGCTCCAAAGTCGGCAAAGATGTCACAAAGAAGAATCAAGTTCGTGATGTAAAGATGTTGACCTTGAAAGCATTTACATTCGATTTTAAATGAATTTCTGCAATTTAACTGTAATAATCTGTATTTATAGGTAATGTATACGAAATAAAATAATTTGGCGATTTTTAATGGTGTGAATGTTTCGTTTTTTCTCATGAAAACAGTAGAACAGAATATAAAGTTAAACTTTATATAAACCTGACAGATTTTATTATACCGAGTAAAAAATTGTTTCTGTTTAGTAGCTCTGGAATTCTGAACTGTCACATACTTATTGTTTTTATCTATGTAAACTTTAAAAGGTTAATAATATCAAGTATTATCTAATCTATAATACTATTCAGTTTACAATAAAAACCATTCTGTGCAGTTTAAATGCTGAATACTGCACATATGGTGTGAAATAACGTTTGTCAGTAGTATTTCTCAAATAAAGTAGGTACAAGTGCAACTTATAACATTAAAAAAAGAAGAAAACCATTAAAATAATTTGTCTTTCCAGAAAAGGAAAATAAACACAAGGAATTGTATGTATGAAGTTAAAAATAAACTTAAAGGTATAATGGATTACATACTGTAAAACATTTCCCATGTTATGCTGCTCATTTTAGCATTACAATAATGCTGAAAGTGAAAAAAGTACTTTCAGTGAAGATACGATGTAGTGTTTTCAGTTATATATATATATAAAGAAACTTTCCATTTTTACTACCTTCATGGATCAAAAAGTTTTGTTTTATGAACAGGCTATAATTGTTCTTAAAATAAAGCTTCAGACCATATCTTGCAATTTCCTTCTATTTGTAAATTTTTAAGTTGGCAATAAAAGATAAAAGTTTTTTGTAGAAATGAAAAAGCACTATTTTTCCTCCTTTAACAGATGTTTATAAAATATAAAGACGGGCATTGATTTATTTTGTGTACAATGAAATTAATATCAATAAAACATATATTTAGCAGCAGTTAATAATTTTTATGTAAAATGCTTTTATATTTATCTACTTGTTGCTTTTCATAGCCTAAAACATTTTTGTTGTTGAAAAACTTTAGAAAAGGAACAGATTTCGTATGTAGTTTTCAAGACTAATTTCGCGTAAAGTTAAATTGTTGTTTAATTCAGGATTCGGTAGGTTGTCAGTTACGTTATGTAGTTGTTTATAGGCGGCCCCGACTTCATAAGGTTATTAAAAATTAAGAGATCGTATATAATTAGGTATTTAAAACAATTCGTCGTATAGTAATTTAAATTAGTGTTTATTTTATAATTCGATGTTTAATTTGGTTGATTTTTGTACTGGAATTGTAAAATACATTTCATTTCTATGTTTTGGTAGGAAATAGAATGTAATTGTAATCAGTTACTTTTTGCTTTTTAGTTCCTGGGTATTTTTTGAAGGCGTTTTTTTTTTTAAATTTAAAAGTAATTGTTTAAAATATTTAAATCAAGAGCTTTCAAGCGTGACCGAATTCATGTTTCTATGTTTATTAAAGTTAACTCAATTTAAATATTAATGAGACAGGAATGGATCTAAATGTATGAACAATTTTACTTTCATACGCGATTTACTCAAAACGTCAATTTTAAAATGTCGTGTTCCTTTTCTAAAAAAACTACTTTATATATATTACTTTTAAATGTTAACCAATTTGTATTTATATGTTTTTAATTAAACTGAACTACATTATTTTCTTCTGGACTCACTTTTATATAAACAGCTGCTTTCATAGTCCAAAATGGCCTTTTTTTCATTTAAAAAGTGACTTATGGTTAGTATTTATTAAATTTCGAAGTAAACAGAACTGCCTTAGAATTTCACTTCAATAGTGTCTTAGATATCTCTTGAAAACACTGTGAAAACTATAAGTTTCTATCACTCAAACTTTTTGAGAAAAATTTACATAGATATTAGCAATTCAATTCAACATTACGCGTATACAAAGTACCAACCCCCCCCCCCCCCCCCCCCCCTTGATAGAAAAGCGTTTTCGTAAGTTTTTTTTTTTTTTAATTGCCAATTTTTTTTTTTTTTTACTATTTTATTTAAAACATATCATTGGTACAAATTGTGAAAAGTGCTAATAGTACCGTATACATTATTTGTACTTGCTGTATGCATAACAGTGTAAACTGAATGTAATTTAGAGATTAAGAGGTTTTTTGTTTTCGAATTCTTTTGACATTTCTTCCTAAAATGCACATACATTTGTGAAAAATATTTAGATGACGGTAAGAAACGAAAAAATAATTTACGTTCTTCACCTTAAATTTACTGAAGCTCAAGCAAAATTGCATAAGCTTGCAGGAGCGATAATGCGTGAAATTGGGCATCATTCAGAATCGATTAGTTTTAGAGCATCAAAGCTTAGGAAGCTGAAAATGAATTTGCCTATCTGGAGAAAATATTTTAGTACTGCATTCTTTACAAAAGAGGATAACCATTTAGTTGTAGAAAGTTATTGATGTTCTTAGTCCAACGAAAAGGCAATTTAATAGCCTATAAAGTGGAAATTAGAAAAATGATGCTGTTTTGGAGAAAATTGTTGGTTTTCATTCAGTGAGTAAACTAAGCAACAATTCAACCAAATTTTGATTGAGATTTTGAACGTGTTTTAAAAACGTTACAGCATGGAAATTTAATTAAAATATACTTTTACTAGTCGACCCGTGCGGAACTCCACACTGTTCTTCGAATCGTTTCATGTGGCATTTCACTCTTTAAAAATTTCAATAAAAGAACAATACGAAGAAGAATTGAAAAAGTTAACGAATTAAAGTAAACGGAAAAAAGTAAATGCAAAAAAGAAGGCACGTAATTTGAAGGCATCAGCAACAAAACCTCGTTAAATACAACGTTGTGATAATATGATCATCGCTCACTTTTTGGTTGTACATATTTTCAATGCAAACATAAATATCATTAAAAAGGTGACTGAGTGACTCGTGAAAAAGCAGTAATTGTGCATGTGAAAAACCGGTTGCGGCAAATACAGTCCTGCCTGTGTGAGCATCTGACGGAAAAAAAGAAACACTAAAGAGGTATTTATTGGCACAGCATTGAACTGGTGCCATTCTGATTAACAGCACGACACTCCAATTAACCGAACAGTTGTGCTTTCGTTTTCGAATGCTATTCATTGAAGCAATGTGTAGTAAAAAACAGCAAAAACGCGTTTTGCCAAAAAAAAAAGGACGATGCGTCTATGTTTTGTCATTAGCCAGCATGATACGCTTTACAATAAAACGTAAAACATGGAATTTGATTAAGGAATAAGGAAAATCTTGCGTAGCAATTAAAACTAACATTCTAGAGAAATAATAAATTAGATTGAAAATAAGTGTCTTTCTTTTTTAAAATTGATACCATTTCGCATAGCAGGCTGCTTTTACTGTTGCGGCTTGAATGCCAGCACATGTCTTTCTTTTAATTGAACATTTAAAATTCAAAACAAAAACCAGTTGAACTGAGTCCATTTTTTAAGAATAATATTTCGAATGTAGACAAAATGTATCGCTCCCCCAAGGAAGCAGATGAGTAGAACATGATTTCTTACTAATGAAGTTAATAATATTTTGAATGTTTTACATCGTATTCGCGCGAATAAATAGTTAAAGGTTTACTGGGTGAAACCCCTAATTTCAACTTAGCGTAGTATTTTTCATTTATACAAAAGGTCGAACACTCTGCTATGAGAAAAATATACATTTCAGTATACAATACAAATTATCTGCACAAAAAGGATTCCCTTGAGAACTGAATTTTTAAATCTAATACTTTTTTACGCTTACATTTTGCTTAGTGGTCTGAACGGAGTCAAAGCTTAAAAAAAAAAAAAAAAAAAAAAAAGAAAGAAAGAACACCCTTCGATTAATAGTCAACTTATCTGAATAATAACTGTAGCCTACATGAAGGAGTAAAACGCCAAGTAGCATTCCCGTCGTATTTATTTTATTGCCTTACGTGTGTTATTTGTTGTATGTTATGAGTACATGTAATGCGTAATATTAATCTAAATTAGCTATAATGTCGGACAGTCCGGGCGGGCACGAATTTCAGCTAGTTTATAGCCGACCGCTCTACCGGAAAAACTTATCAATTTAACCGAACAACTAAGTTTAGTGCTTTTAAGCTTTATTAAAAAAACAGGTTCATTGAATATTTTTTTTTCGCCGAAAGCGAAGCAAAAAATTGGAAAATTGTATTAAAATTTTGCCTAAAAAAAATCTGCATAATAACTACAGGCTGCATCAAGGTTTTGCAACAGCAAGAGGCGTTTCCGAAACATTGATTTTTAGACCTTAATTTTTCGTTATTAGCCCGCCCGATAAGCTTCAAAATGAGGGGGGAATTTCTTCAAAAAATAAGAAAGATCTCTCATACTGACAGAAAAATAATCCACAGAAATAATATATAAGATAAAATATTGAAGGAAAGTGTTTTTATTTTTGAAAATTTATACAATTTGTTATCGCAGGCTGATTGAACCGTTATGGCTTAGATGTCAGCACGTGTTCATCATTTAACCGAACGGTTAAAATACAAAATTAGTTGAACTAAGTTCGTGTTTTTAGCGTAGCTTTTCGAATGTAATAAAAATGTGACTTCCTATTTGTTTTTGCCTAAAGAAGAAAAAAAAATGGTATTTTACCCATCAAGACGTTAGCAATTTTTTATTGTTTACTTCGTATTCTAATAAATATTAATAATTTAACTAAATGAGAATCGTAATTTCAATTTGGTACATTTTTTTTTTTTTGTACAAAGGGTTAAAAAACTGATTAGAAGAATCTATATTTCAGTATACAATTTATTTTATTTTTTCTGAACAAAACTCTATTCTATTGTTGTCTGAAATCTTAAACCTGATACTTATATTTTCGCTAACATTATGCTTTAGCTTTCTGACCGGAGTCAAAGCTTTGAAAAATATATATATATATATGTATATATAATTAAGAATCGATATAGCTACATGTTGCATCAAGCTTTCGTAACAGCAAGGAGCGTATACACCTCATTTATTTCCTCATTTGTAGTATTTATTGTTTTTATGCAATCATGTAATGAGTGATATCTGTCAAATTTTTTGATGCCGATCGTCCGAGCGGGCCCGAACACTCGTTCTTCTGGTTACCAACCGAACGCTCTGCCGATCGAGCTATTCAGCTC
Organism: Uloborus diversus; assembly: GCF_026930045.1. Lineage (NCBI taxonomy): Eukaryota > Metazoa > Arthropoda > Arachnida > Araneae > Uloboridae > Uloborus > Uloborus diversus. Next base: position 122,499,630 of record NC_072733.1, read on the forward strand.
TGTCGGTCCCAACGCAAGTTAAACTTATAAATTTAACCGAAAACTTCAATCCGGTTTTTTTTAAAACATGTTTTTTTTTTGTCAGAAAAAACAATTTTTAGACCGTGGGTCTATTTTTCGTCATCTTAGACTGCACGATAAGCTTTAAAATGAGATGTAAATGAAAAAAAATCAATCAAGAATTGAGGAAGATCTCGCGTAGGAACAAAAAAAAAAAAAAAGGCTACAGAAATAATATATAAGGATTAAACTGTTACAATACCGTAAATCGGAGCTACTTGAATCCATGAGAAAACGTTTTTAAAATCCGTCTTGGTCCTACAAAACTCAATGTATAGACTTAAAAAGCTTTCTCCTTAGTAGGTAGTAGTACTAGGCAGGAGCTGGTGAATGATTCAAAGTTTCTGCTATCCCCACCTTTTTCTGATTGAGGTTATGATTGCAAGTTGTCTAAACAGTTGTTTTTAGTGTCTGCAAACTTTCACATGTAAGTTCATGGAAACATCTGATATCATCAAGGTCAAAATAGTTTTATAATTGCATTCTATTTCTTGATAAAATAATAGTGTTTCAAGGTTATAGATATATATTTAACACAGTAACTAATGTAAATTAGTGAAAGTGCACTGGCTGCCTGAAAAGGGGGGCAAGCTGAACCCGGCGTTCAAGCAGATCCAGACTACACTCTATCACTAACAGTATTAATCACAATCGTGAATAATCCTTCAATGTTGCCACTGTTGAAGATAATCCGAGGATTCGCACGAACTCGTTATTCACAATCGCAAATGGAAGAAAATTCGAGCCTATCAGGTGCGGATTATGGCGGCTTAACTCCGCGATTATACTCTCCACCGCACGTTTAAATGCAGGTAAATATAGACAATATGGCGGATATGATGTAGCAAAATTATCGCTACTTGTCTTCAGGTAATTTGAACAATCTTCGTGACCTGCAGGAGCTCTAAAGAGTTGAAAGGAGGTTTTTTCTCCCATCTGTCATCTGTCTGCTTATTCGCCACAGCATTTGTCTTTTTGCATTCTAAAATACTCTTGTATTTATCAACTAAGGTCATTAATAGTTCGGTTCCTGCTCGAGAACAGAAAAGTTTGATTTTGTTTCTAACGCAGCTGCTATATTTTTTTCGATTACGCGAAACACGTGAACATCAGTGTTGGGCATTAATCGACTAAATCCTCTATCGACTAAAGTAATCTGACTCCCATTTAGTTCAGACTAATATTTTAAAAATTTAATTCAATTGCAGACGAAGATTAACGTTAGTTTAAACTAACTCGTTAGTTGACTAAAAAAACTAATTTAGTTCAGATTGATTTAGTTCAGATTAAATTAATCAGATTGAATTTAGTCAAAATAATTTAATCAGATTGATTTAGTCAACTAAAGTAATCAGATTAAATATCGTCAGATTAAAATTTATACTAAATCTAATCAGATTGAAAAATATCTACACTGTTAAAACTACAGATTGCGTTTGGATTCATTAAGGGGTTCCTTTCTCTTCTCCCCCCCAATGAATATTAAGTAGCTCCTAATGTGTTACGGGGGGGGGGACATTGGGGGTTGGAGGGCTGCCCCCCTTACCGATTTAAGACCGTAAACAATCAATAATATTTAAAACACCCCGTTTGAAGTGACGCAGTTTGCGACATGACCCACACTACCCCCCCCCCCATTTGGTACACAGTACTGCTTTTGGTCTTCCTTACCTTTATCTTCTTTATCTTTACTAATAATAAAGCTGAAAGTCTCTCTGTCGGGAGGATGTCAGTAGGATGTCTGGATCTCTGTGACGCGCATAGCGCCTAGACCGTTCGGCCGACTTTCATGAAATTTGGCACAAAGTTAGTTTGTTGCATAGTGGTGTGCACCTCGAAGCGATTTTTCAAAAATTCGATTTTGTTCTTTTTTCTATTCCAATTTTAAGCCCATTTTTCCCAGAAATTTAATAAAATGGGAAAGAATTTGTTCTGAAAATTATCTTTCTTTAGCTTTCTTTTCTTTACTTCTTTATCTTTCTCCTTTTCTTTTCTTTTTAAATAACAAACCTGAAAGTCTCTCTGTATGGATGTTTGGATCTCTGTGACGCGCATAGCGCCTAGACCGTTCAGCCGATTTTCATGAAATTTGACACACAATTAGTTTGCAGCATGGGGGTGTCCACCTCGAAGCGATTTTTCGAAAATTCCATTTTATTAATTTTCCATTAAAATTTTAAGCCCTTTTTCACAATCTTTAATAATAATAAAGCTGAAATTCTCTTTGTCCGGAGGATGTCATGATGTCTGGATCTTTGTGACGCGCATAGCGCCTAGACCGTTCGGCCGATTTTCATGAAATTTGGCACACAGTTTGTTGCATAGTGGTGTGCACCTTGAAGCAATTTTTCGAAAATTCGATGTGGTTATTTTTCTATTCCGATTTTAGGAACAAAATTATCATAAGATGGACGAGATTACCATAACGTGGAACCATAACATGGGCATAAGCCAATTGACGATAAAATTCACCATACATTATTTGTAAATATACAGGCGGACCAAAAGACCTTTTAATTTTCTATTACGGGAAAAGCCGTGCAGGTACCACTAGTACTGGAATAAAGGCTTGATTTTTTTCATATCCAGATAGCCGATGCTTATTCCCTATTGCAGTTACTTATATGAGGGGATGCCCCCCTCTCAAAAAGAAATTCACTCCACTCAAATTATGGGGGTGGTGGTAAAAAAACGCGAAAATTTTCCAAAAACAAACCTTAAAAGTTTGAAGTCTGCGCCACCCGCCCCACTAACACCCCCCCCCCCCGTAGGCCACACCGCTTCTGATCTTATTCGAATAAAATGCTTGATTTTTTTTATCCAGATGGCCGATGCTTGTTCTGTTTCAAAGTAAACTTACTTAAGGGGATATCCCCCTTAGATTGAACCCCCCTCAAATTACGGGGGAAGGGGGCTCCCCCCAAAAAAACATAAGTACAAATTGTTTTCAAAAACAAGCGCTAAAAATTTTAAGTTTGAACCAACCTCTCCACCAGACCACGCCCCCCCCCCCCCCCCCCCCCCCCCCCCCGTAGACCACACTGCTTTCTGGTTTTATTGGAATAAAATGTTTGATTTTTTAAAATCCAGATGGCTGATGCATGGTCTGTTTCGTGAGTAACTTACGTAAGGGGATACCCCTCCTTAAATAAGAAAGTCCCTCATTATTCTGGGGTCTCCCCAAACTTCAAAAAACCTATTAAAACACGAAAATTTTTCAAAAACAAACCTTACAAATTTGGAAGTCGGCGCCACGGACCCCGTTAGTCTGGATCACCGGATAATCCGGCTCGATCGATTTGACGGATTTCCCTTTACATTTAAAGAGCGATCGTCAAAATTCCATAATAATTATTTATTTAACCCTCTCACGGGCAAGACCGTGTTATGTCGTTGATTGAGTTCCCTTTTCTTCGCAACGCAACTTTTGAATCAATTTGTTTTTACTCGATAGGGAAAAAAATTGAACTGTCACAGGAGAAGATTACAGACTTTGTAAATAACAAAGTAGACATGTTTACTGTTTATTTGTAATTCTATGTGTTTCCTTTTAAGGTGATTTTCAGTGAGTATGTTTTATTTTGTTTTGTTTTTTTCATTCTCCGGATTTTCGATATTCCGGATTGGGTCGGATTCCAATTAATTCAAATTATCGAGGTTCTACAGTAATGCCCCCCCCCCCCCAAAAAAAAAATCAAAAATATTATTACATTTTCTCATGGTTTCGATATTTTTTTTGTATTTTTCAAGCAAACGTTCAAAATTTTCCCCGCGGTGTGTGTGTGGGGGGGGGGGGGCGAGTCCTTACCTTCATGACCCCTCTTTGTATCTGCAATTGACATACACTTGGACATAAAAATATACATCTGTACACCAATATACTCGGGATAACAAGTTACACTTATATACTCGTATATACACGTATTTACTTGTGTTTGCACGTACTTTTATGTACATACACGTGGCAAATACAAAATTAGTGTGTAAATGTATATACTCGGATTAATACGTTTACATACGTGTATACACGCACATACTCGTATATACACGTACTTACTCGTATATACACGCATTAACTCGTGTATGCATCATAAATATGTATTTTAACTTACAAATTACAAATGTACGTCTGTACACCGAGTATACTCGGGTTAAACAAGTATCTACACGCATATTCTCGTCTGTACACGTACATACTCGAAAATACAAGTATTTTTTTTATATGCACGCATGAATATATATATATACACGTTTAAAAAGCTAATTTACCTCTGTACACGAGTACACTTGGGGTAACACGTATCTATACGCATATTCTCGTGTGTACAAAGTACACACTCGTATATACACGTATTTACTCGTATAAAAATGCATAAATATGCATATACGCGTAGAAATACAAATGTACCATTGTACACGAGTATACTCAGATTAAACACGTATCTTTACGTCTTTTCTCGTGTGGAATCGCACTTACTCGTTTGTACACGTATTTTCTCGTATATGCATGCATAAATATGTATATAAACGTTTAAATACAAATTTACCTTTGTACGCGAGTTTAGTCGGGTTAACACGTATCCATACACAAATTCTAGTATGTACACGAACATACTCGTATATACAAGTAATTTACTCGTGTTTGCACACATAAATAAGTATACAGGATGTATCAGTACAGTGTTTACATACTTTCAGGGCAGATACAGTGCACCTAGACGCGATAGTGACGACACAAAGCGTAAGACAGGGAACGATTAAGAGGAGAAAACATGTTTATTATTTTTAATGCAGCAAAAATACTGGTAAGATTTGCCTGGTGCATACAACAGATGTTGCTTACGTAAAGCGAAGCATCAGATGACGGTGCATGCGCACACGTGGTTTAAGTTCCACCAGGAAGTCCGGGACCCCGCCCGGTATTTTTGCTAAATTTCGATATTACAGGCGGGGTCGTAATTTCGAACACCTTCTTTGATGATGATCGTTGGCCCCTTAATTTTCTTTTTCCTTAGTTTTTTGCGGTACTAAAGATTCTGAACATGTTCTCTTTTCTTATTCGTGTTTTGTCTTTTTGGTGACTGGTGTTGTCACTACCGCGCCAGGAAAGTGTTTCCGACCATACATTGCTATGTGTTTCCCCCCGTCTATGTGTACTCTATCTGCCCTGAAAGTCTGTAAAAGCTGTACTGATAAACATTGTGTACACTTAGAAGTTTGAATATAAATCCGTGCACTAATAGACTCGGGAAATACGTATTTATACGTAAAATTTCGTGCTTACACTTACGAACTCGTATATACACGTATATTACTTCTGTTTGCACGTAGAGATACAAAATTCCTGTAGACACGAATATACTCAGGTTAACACGTACAGCTCCGTATATACACGTACACACTCGTATATACACATACTTACTCGTATATACACATACTTACTCGTATATACACGTACTAACTCGTGTATGCACGCATAGATATGTATTTTAACCAAAAATACAAATGTACCTCTCTACTCGAGTATACTCGGGTAAACACGTATCTATACGCATATTCTTGTGTGTGCACGTACATACTCGTATATACTTGTATTTTCTCATGTATGCACGCATAAAAATGTCTATGCAATCTTAAATACAAATGTACCTCTACACACGAGTATACTCGGTGTAACATTTATCTATACGCATATACTCGTGTGAATACGTACATACTCGTATTCTCTTATATGCACGCATAAATATGTATATACAAAGCAAATTTCTCTGTACACGAGTATATTCGGGGTAACAAGTATCTATTACACATATTCTCTCGTGTGTTCACGTACATACTCGTTTATACACGCATTTATTTATGTATAAACGCACAAATATGCATATACACCTAGAAATACAAATGTACCATTGTACACGAGTATACTCGGGCTAAAAAAAGAACCTAGAAATCTATTCTCGCTTGTACACCGAACTTACTCGAATATACACGTATTTTCTCGTATATGCATGCATAAATATGTATATATACGTTTAAATACAAATTTTACCTCTGTTCACGAGTATACTCGGATTAACACGTATCCATACGTATATTCCTTTGTGTACACACAAATAAATTTGTACATACACTTAGAAATTAAACATATCTCCGTGCACGAATATACTCGGGATAGCACGTATTTATACGTATAAACTCGTGTTTACAAATATGTATCGTATATACACATATTTACTTGTGTTCACACGTACTTCTAGGTATATATATACACGTAGAAATAAAAAATTCCTGTATACACGAATATCGTCGAGGTCAACACGTATATACACGTATATGCACAAAAATACTCGTATATACACGTACTTACTCGTATATACACGTATAACTCGTGTATGCACACATAAATATGTATTTTAACGTACAAGTACAAATGTACCTCTGTACACGAGTATACTCGGGTTAAACACGTATCTATACGCATATTCTCGTGCGTACATGAACATACTCGTATATACTTGTCTTTTCTCGTATATGCAAGCATAAAAGTGCATGTACAAGATTAAATACGAATTCACCTCTGTACACGAGTATACTCGGGTTAACACGTATCTATATGCATATTCTCATGTGTACTCGAACATACTTGTATATACATGTACTTTCTCGTATATGCACGCTTAAATATGTATATAAAACGTAGAAATACAAATGTACCTCTTTACACGAGTATACTCGGGGTAACACATATCTATACGCATATTCTCATGTGTACACGTATATACACGTATCTTCGCTTGTGTGCACGCATAAATATGTATATACACAATTAAAAGCAAATTTACCTCTGTACACGAGTATACTCGGGGTAACACGTATCTATACGCATAATCGTGTGTACACGTACATACTCGTATATACACGTATTTACTCGTTTATAAACGCATAAATATGCACATACACGTAAAAATACAAATGTGCCATGTTACACGAGTATACTCGGTTTAAACACGTATCTATAAGACTATTATCATGTGTGCACGTACTTACTCGTATATGCACGTATTTTCTCGTATATGCATGCATCGATATGTAAATACACGTTTAAATAGAAATTTACCTCTGTACACGAGTATACTCGGGGGTAACACGTATGTATAAAGTATATTCTCGTGTGTACATGAACATACTTGTATATACACGTACCTTCTCGTATATGCACGCTTAAATATGTATATAAACGTAGAAATACAAAAGTACCTCTTTACACGAGTATACTCGGAGTAACACGTATCTATACGCATATTCTCATGTGTACACGTATATACACGTATCTTAGCTTGTTTGTACGCATAAATATGTATATACACAATTAAAAGCAAATTTACCTCTGTACACCAGTATACTCGGGGGTAACACGTATCTATACGCATAATCGTGTGTACACGTACATACTCGTATATACACGTATTTACTCGCTCATAAACGCATAAATATGCACATACACGTAGAAATACAAATGTGCCATCTTACACGAGTATACTCGGGTTAAAACACGTATCTATAAGCCTATTGTCGTGTGTGCACGTACTTACTCGTATATACACGTATTTTCTCGTATATGCCTGCATAAATATGTATATACACGTTTAAATAGAAATGTACCTCTTTACACGAGTATATTCGGGGTAACACATATCTATAAGCATATTCTCGTGTGTGCACGAACATACTTGTATATACACGTACTTTCTCGTATACGCACGCTGGAATATGACGTAGAAATACAAATGTACCTTTTTACACGAGTATACTCGGGGGTAACACGTATCTAGACGCATATTCTCATGTGTACACGTACATACTCTTACATACACGTACATACTCGTATATACAGGTATTTACTGGTGTATGCACACATAAATATGTATATTTACTTAAAATTTCAAATATACCTCCGTACACGAACATACGCGGGATAACACGTTTATATACGTATATACCCGCACGTAGTCGTATGTACACGCATTAACTCGTGTATGCTTGCATAAATATATATATACACGTAGAAATACAAATGTGCCTCTGTTCATGTGATATTTATATTTTACGAATTTAATCTGAATTAAAAAAATAATCAAATCAATTTGATTACTTTTAATCTGATTACTTTTAGTCTGACTAAATTCAATCTGATTAATTTAATTTGAACTAAATCAATCTGAACTAAATTAGTTTTTTTGAGGAACTAACGAGTTAGTTTAAACTAACGTTAATCTTCGTCTGCAATTGAATTAAACTTTTAAAATATTTGTCTGAACTAAATGGGAGTCGGATTACTTTAGTCAACTAATCAATCAATTACAAATTTAGTTGATTTTTTTAGTTGATGCCCAACACTGGTGAACATCAAGGGGAGAAAAAAGCGACTGGGAATGGTGGGAATGTAAACAACGTCACGTGACCTAACGCAGCCAATTAGAGAAGCTTTTACATCTGTGTCAGATTAATCGCTCGCTTCATCTATTCGAGGTTGATGAATAATAACAGCGACTTGATTCGAAACAGACGATAGATCAATCTGTGGATTATTCCGCAGCCAAGCCGTGATTGTGAATAAGACTGTAAATTATGTTAAGTAAGGTTTGTAATTTTTTAAAATAAAGAGACTATTTATACCGTTTGTTTGTATATCTGCGGATAAAAAGGGTTCGAAAGTAAAAGAGAAGTAGCAAATAATGCGGGTTATTAAGAGCAAAAATTACAATTGTGTCCAAATTCAATTAATTCCGGAGAAATGTCTTAGAAAGTGTCATCAGCCCATTTTTTACTTAAGTATATCAACTCTAAATATGTAATTAAAAGATCGTTCACAATAACAAGCCTGAGCATCATGTAGTATTAAACAGCGAGGAAGAGCAGGTATCAAATAATATCAGAGAAAATAAATCCACCCAAGCCAAAAAAGATATGAGATTTTATTCTTTCTAATGTTCAAAAATGAGCATTTCAATTGATTTTAGCTGTAGTTAGATTATATCTTTATTTGAGAAATTATGTTCGCCTAAAAGTTTGTTTTTATGTATATGTTGATTTTATATTAATTTATTAAAATAATTTGCACTTTATATAAATAGTTTGCTCACTAGAATGTACGTTTTGAGTTTTTTTTCAAAACCGTTGATCCTTCTTGATACCACCACCTGTCTTACAACTTTTTTTAATGGATTTGCTGAGTTGGAGCTAGTAGCCCCAGCGCGGGGGCTAATTGAACCCAATTTTTCAAAATAGGAAAAAAATATAAAGGGTTTAAATTGTTGTTTAAAAAAGGCTTTAAGTGGTAGCAGAACGTCGGAAAAGTGGTAAAAATAAGATTATCAGTGTGTACATTATTTGCTTAACTAAAAAGTCAGTGGTAAAACTCTCAAAAAAATTACATTTCGGTTTCAAGTAGCCCCCGTTTACAGTATGCTAAAATTGCTTAAGGAAGCTCTAAAAAACTCAAATGAATCATTTTTATGAATAAAACAGTTGAATCTTGAATTTATATCGGTTTCATTGTTCTGTTTTCACATGTCCCAAAATAAACTAAAACCATTAAACTACTAATTGGTCCATTTAATTATTCATATCTATTACTGCTATAATAGAATTACACTACAATCTTTGCTAAAAAATACAATCCCCTTAATTCAAAAAGTACTATCTATTTTCTCTGGCACACTTTCTACGCGGACTAAAAGCAACACTTTTAAAACATAAATTTTATCTTGGAAAATGGTGTATTAAATTCCCAATTCACTTACCGGTGGTGACGTGAGCACCCTGACAGCCGTTGCCAGCGTCTTCAAGCTCAAGTGTTCAGCATCTGATTCATTTTCCTCCTGGTGTTCTTCAGAAAGACTGAATAATTTACTTTTGTCACCCAATTTTTGACGGGAAGTGCTTGATTTTTTTTCTGGTACCTTCCCTGCTGTAGGAAGAGTAGAAGTAGCTCGATCCCCTGAGCAATGGAACGGACAGCCCATACCCATGATCGATTCTGGAAAGAAAATAATCATACGTTGTATCATTCTTTCTCGCTGATTTTTCAGTAACGAAAATTTAATAAATAAAAGAATCGAATCTTTCCCATTTTCATGCTTGTGTGGAAGGAACAATGAAGTGTATCTAGAAGATTTTTTATCTATGTTCAGTATTAAGAACAAAATATAAACTAAAATATATGTAAAGAAGGGGAAAAATAGTTAGATTAAAATTTAAAAAAAAAGTGTACAATGCATTCCAATCTTAAATACTTAAAAATTTGAACTGTCTTTTTTTCCTAACCCATTTAAAACTCTCTCTCTCTCTCTCTATATATATATATATATATATATAAATATATATACATATATATATACCATATATATATATACACATATATATATACACACACACACACATATATATATAATATATATATATATATATATATATATATATATACATATATATATATATACACATATATATATATACACACACACACACATATATATATATGTCACGGCTATTGAACTCCTCCGAAACAGCTCGACCTATTTTCATGAATTTTTTTTATATATATTTGTTACTTGTGAGAATAGGACATAGAGCATATTTCATATCGCTAGGTAATCAGGGTGTCCCTATCCAGAATTTTGTTTTGAAAATCATTGTAAAAAACAATGTTGAACCATTGTTGAAAATGATTGTAAAAGGCTTGCTTATATTAGTTCAAAACATTTCATTCGTAGACAAACTGAAGGACGGCAACAAAATTTTTTTAAATCTCTACATAGTATAAAATGAAGTCTCCAAAAAGCGTCTGTTTGTGTGAACGCGAAAAACTCGAGAACTACCCGGTCGATTTCGCTGAAATTTTCACGGAAAGGTTTTCAAACCAGTTCGAAAAAAAAATCGATGAGTAGTTCTTTTTAACACACTTTTATTAGCTTCATTTGCATTTTTGTGCGTAACTCTCCTGTGAACTAAGAGCTAGTGGCTTATTACTGTTAGTACATTCCACCACTTTATTAGCGTTCGTAGCCGAGCGGTCTAAGGCGCGGGTCTTCGCTGACCTCCACCTCCGGGAATCATTGGGCTTACGTTCTAATCCCGTCTACACCGAAATTAAATTTGTAATCTTGCAACTCAATTTTCGCTCACTTTTTGTGATCGGATTCTTTTAAAATTTGGGATGTAACCTCAGACCTTTGATAAAATGGTTTCGCCCACTTTTTGTGATCGGATTCTTTTAAAATTTGGGATGTAATCTCAGACCTTTGATAAAATGGCTGAATTCTTGAAATACGCAGTTCAATGGCAGAAACTTCAGGCTCATATTTCTGAGCTGAATGGTTTAAATGCAATGCAGCAATATTTTTCTTCCTCTTACTTTTCATCTTCTTTATACTCTTCAATCATTGTGGTAAAATTGTGATCGTATTTCAGGTTTTCCAATTTGGTTCATAGGAATTCCCGAGTACCGATTGTGAACATGTTCAGTATATAGGTAGATAATAACTAAACGAGGTTAAAAATAGCGTTCATAATACTTAGGTGTTCATATTATAGTGGGTTCAGAATACAGAGAGGTCAGCCTATGCTAAGTCTACGGAGTTTCTTTGGGACCGTCAAAATGTGTTCTGAATATCGGGGCGCTAACATTAGAGAGTGTTTAGATAGAGATAGTCCACTATATTTCATTTTTAACATTCTAATAAGAAATGAATGTAAAATAAATCAGTTTTGTTTTTGACAAAGTATATTTTAAAACAATATTGATGTTTTAAAATCTGAAATTTACATCTATATTGACTTCAGTAACATATCGCAAAAAAATTAATAAAATAAAATAAAATAAAAAATAAATAAATAAATAAAATAAAATAAAAATAAAAACATTTTTTTTTTAAATTTTATTTGTTTCTTGACTTTTGTATTCTTACCACTACATTATAAAGAATCCGAAATATCCGAACAATAATACTATGGAAATTTAATTTCCAATTCTTTAAAATAAAAAAAATAGAAGATTGAAAAAATAACTTTATGACGCCTATTTCTATAATCATGGTTTTTCTTCTTCTTACTATTTGCTTAAACTGTTGTATTTTTATGATACAGTTTGCAATATAAATTGATATTTTAACGTTCTGTGACACATTTAATATTCTTTTAAATTTGCACATAACATTTAACATTTACAACTTTATATGTTGTAAATGGTAAATTAATCTTTGCTCTTTAATATGTGATTTAATAACCTTATTGTAATTTCATTTCATATTAAAAAGTTTCTACCATTTCCCAATTACGAGTAGTCAATTATATTTGATTTTGTTAGTTGATGGTTACTTTCACATATGACACTCATTTTTCAACGTGTACATATAATTTTTTCCATGGTTGTAAAGAAAATTTGTATTAGTGATGCATTACATTCTATTTTGGTGCGTTAAATTGGTAAGAAAATAAAAATTCAAAACAAAAAACGTTTATCCTCTAAACCCGGTTTCTAATATCATTAATTTTAATAAGGTTAATACGGACATACTTTTCAGTTATGAAGTGCCACTTGCATAATTAATATGAAAAAAACATACTCTTAGTTCTCATAATGTTAGCTAAATACTATTGAAGGGAAATATAGATGTATCCTCTATGCTAGAGATAGGGTAAAAATATTGAGTCAAATTATAGAATAAAGAAATAAAATCAAAGAATTGAAGCTAAGTTATGCGAAAATGTTTTTTTAATGCGGGAAAACTGGATCACAACATGCCGATTACATAGGGAGTGTTTCTAGAACTAAATTTTTCATGAGCACGCAACAAGCCTACCTTCATTTTTGCTCATTCCTTTAATTATTTTTGGTATTTCATCTGAAAAATCAATAACTTTAATACAGTATCACTTTAAGATATTTAAACAGCATTTGTAAAACTTAAAAAAAAAATAATTAAAGAAAGCATTTTAAATACAGAAATATTTATTACTGATTTAAAATATAATCACTCTTAAAATTAGGTACGAAGGTTTAGTTTACCGTTGATTAACTAAAAAAAAATAAGGTGCAGCTAATGCTGAATGGAATGATGGGACTGTTAATGCTAAATCATTTTTGTTGATCATATACGCAACACTTAAGTTATACAGTTGGTACTTTTTTGAATGTTTCCGTTTCTTCAGTATCGTAGAAAACACAATTAGAAATTTAGGAGTAAGTAAGGGGTTGACTTAAGTAAAGGTAAACGGGAGTGAGGCGTTAATTTAAGTCAGGGGTGACGTAACAAGGACGTTAACTTTATAAAAAAAAATAACTTAAAGCTAACAAAAAAATCATACATAAATCACTCCAGGAGTGTGCTACATACTGAAGATTACTGGATAATAATACTCTAACTACTGATTTTTATGCTGTTTTAACCCAAAAATCTTCTTTTCTATAATTTTTTTTTTAATTTGGGCAATCATAGAAAAGATGGGCCATCGTTCCTTTAACAAGGCTCTTCTTAAATGATATTCCGTGGAACTGAAGCTTTCCACGGAGAACATTCAAGGGTTACTATGTAGCAACACAAGTAGTATATGGATCATTCCACGTCAAATCACCCAAATTAAATAGATAAGGAAGCAAATCGACACAAATGAGGTTTGAAAAAAGCTTTTAATCAATATTTTCCGAATGAAAAGCAAAAAATATGTAAAAAAAAAAAAATACGTATTAAAATTTACTTTATTTACGCGTATGTGTGGGAAACCAGGTTCAACAAGAAAATGAAGGAGAGATTTGCTAAACCTAACATGAAAAGGGAAGTTGTGTCCATAAAATTTTGCATTAAATAAATCTAAGATAAGAAAAAACAAATGCACCGCTCATCGATTCTAATTTCATTGCAACGGAATGTTTTAAGATATTTTAAGAACATGTGTGTAAGTTTTACCAAACAATAAAGATTATTTAAAGTATCAGTCATTTTCATTGGTAGTTTTTAGAACTCTGTCAATCAATTCAAACATGTTATCAAGTTAGATACATGTTATCAAGAGTTTCATTAAAACGCTAACGTACCAAACCGTTCTACTTTGCAAAGAAATTGAAACATTGCCTAATACACAGACCTACAGAAGCGAATACTGTTGCAGTCCGACACCAAAAAACACACCTGTGTGTTTCTTGGCCCTGTTTTTTGCTTTCCGTAAGTCATGAAATTCATCTTCAAATTGCGTGCAGATAAGAATTTTGATTTTTACTTGATTCACTTAATTTGCAGTATGTGACTTTACTGCACATTACGATATATGAATGAACAAGGGTGGCTATATTACAATAAAATACATATATTACATGCAATAAGTCGCGTGTGTTTACTTCTCATACACTGTTAAAAATTTTCCGGAAAATTTACGGTAATTGTTACTGGCATCCATGTTGCCAGTAACTATTACCGTAAAAATCAAATGTTACTGTAAAATTTTACGGTTTCCTCGGTAGGCCACAGCAACCAGTTGGCGCTGGGATTGCTTATTTCTCCGGTATAAATTACCGTAAAAATCAGCGATGCGTTGGCGATGCAATTTTACAGTAAAAATTACCAGAAAATCTTCCTGAATTTTTAACAGTGTATGCATAGACAATTGGCAGAGATCAATTAAATGTAATGTCGGGATATAGTGATAATGGCATTTTTAATTTCTAGTTTATTTTCAAAGGGCTGAATTTGCATGAAACAATAAATTTTCGAACTACAATGAAAGTCAATTTAAATAAAATAAAAAATAATGTTTAGGAGCGAGTGCATTCTGAGATTTGAAAAAACTTTATGCAACCATGAAAAATATAATCAGTTCCCGATTATCCGTGTAATAGGATGGCGCGTGACCGCGGATAAAATTTGCGAATTATCTGCAAAATAGTTAGCCAACGGTACTAGTGTAGGGTGGAATAATTAAAAAATGCAACAACGCTCACAATCTTTTAGTTTTCGATGAAAACAATAACAGTGAAATTAAAAAAATGTACAAAAAAGCAAAAAAAAAAAAAAAAAAGCTTGCCTATTACTTCAAACCAATTAAACCCATAAACGAGCGAATCGCGTAAACAGATAGATTGAAACAGATCAAGCTTGGTTACACAAAAAACGTACAAGAAAGGAAAGAGCCTCTTTTTTTCTTTTTTCTTTTTTTTTTTTTTGAACAAAACTTGTTTGATCACTCGTTTACGCGTGTAAGTTGCGCAGACCTGAAAATCAGTAAGGAGCGTAAATCAAAAATTTTAA
Organism: Uloborus diversus; assembly: GCF_026930045.1. Lineage (NCBI taxonomy): Eukaryota > Metazoa > Arthropoda > Arachnida > Araneae > Uloboridae > Uloborus > Uloborus diversus. The sequence goes on from NC_072733.1 coordinate 122,514,992, forward strand.
GCTGTTAACTAGCGTAGGTCTAACAATAATTTTTCAACTGGATAAGGAAGACTAGATTTCAGGTTATAGTGTCCTTGGCAGGTTTGATACCGTTAAATGGGAGAATCAAGAAATAAACAATTTAATAAAATAAATTTTGCACTTGGTAAGTTAAAATGGTTGCAATGTCTTCAGATTCGATTATCATCAAAAAAAAATGAATAACCGTGGATAGTTCTCAACACGGATAAGCTGTCCGCGGATATTTGGGAATTTACTGTAGCATCACATATTCAACGTCTGTCTTTATTTCTAGTACATGAACTAGGCAAATTCTTAATCATTGGTGGACAGTGAGGAAAAACTGGATCAAAAATGGTGGGGGAGCTGTTAAAAAAAAACAAAGACTTTCTTCTTTTTTTAAAGAAAAACCCTTTAATTTAAAACATACGTATATATAAGGGTTGCCCAAATAAAAAGTGGACAAGTTGAATAAAAATAATACTTTTAATTTAAATAAAAAAAATCGACATGGACATTGAAGCACAGGTCCCAGCGTTACAGCAGCAGGTCGTTGTTTTTGCTGTAGAAAGATCAGGGCTGATTCCTGAGAGGAAGTCCTGCACGGCTTGCTTCACTTCATGTGGATGTCCGGACAAGTCCGGACTATACGGGGGTGCTTCAAAACTTCCCAAAAGAATTTGTTTAGGGTCGTCTGGATTTCCTGGGATGATTTTAGTGGATGATAATGTGAACCGTTCCTTTACTCAGGTTGAGATTGTCATACTGATTTCACGGGTCTGAATCCTTCGATTAGCTCGGATCATTTCACAAAGGAAGGCAATGGAATCATTGGTGATCTCGATGTTTGCTTGGCCCAGTCTCGGCAGATCCGATGTCATTTGCCGCCCTTAACAGTACTACCGCGCTTAGTTCCGATCTGAACGCATCCACGGATAGCACGACTTTCCTTTTGTACAATTTCCTCTACTGCTAACAGGTTTAAACACTGAACGGCATTTGAGACGCATACCTCATACTACCCTTTATATACTTGGCAGTGGAGCTCTAATTGAATCATTCATTCTGACTTATTGCACACGTCCACTTTCCGTTTGGGCAAACATTATACCTAGAAGGGGAATGTGGGGCAAAGTTAAATGGTGAAATATTTACTCTGCTTTGAGCACCACCTATCTAGTATTATTTTAACTGTGTAGTAACACAAGAAGTATATTCCAGTCAAGAAAGAATTAACTCTGAAAAAAAAATAAGGAAAACTCTTATTTTAATATTATTTGTAAGTCAAAAATTATTTTTGTAATTATTGAGTGATAATTGAATGTTATTAACATTTCAAACATTAATTGAGACCTACTTATATTCAGTGCAGTACTTATTTGTTCAATATTAAGCCTATTCGTATTTTAAATGCTTTGTAAAGTTAGTCAAGTGCATGCAAGGCAAAGTGGATGGGGCAAAGTGCTACAGTTCACTTCATTTACTTGTTCAATCTTTTATAAAATCACTTTCGTACTCATTAATTATGTATTTTACTTACATTCCTTCGTTTAATAATTCCCCAGTGTTTAATCAGTGTTCATTTATTTTCTTATTCATTCACTATTTTATTAACTGATTTATTTTCCCCGTTAGTTAGCATTTTTATTCGTTTGTTTATTCATTTATTGTTTCATTTCAATTTAATTTATTCATTTCTTCTTTTTTTAATCATTATTTGATCAAAACTATCTTTGATAATTGAATAAAAAATATTCCATTAGAAAAATATTTTATTTTTCACTTTGCCCCATGAAAAAAAGAAGTGCAAAATTTCTACCATTTTAGGACATACAAACTTACTGTCAAAAATTTAAAATACTGTTTAAATTCAAGCTTTGTAACAAAATATATTTTCCTACTTTTATGTACCGTTAGCTTTCAGAATCAATTTCCAAATTGTTCATTTTATAAAACATAAGTTTTTTCAACTATTTCACTTTGCCCCACATTCCCCTACATTGAGGGAACTGTAACCTATGCTGTGTCAGTTTAAATTGTACACTTATTGTTTCAATAAGATTTTTTTCCCACAAATTTACAGCCCATTCTAAAAAGTCTCGCAGCCAGGCACCTTGATCTTTGGATACACACAAGTAAAACGTATAAGATTAACGTTACAAAGAATTGCAAACATATGGCAATGGATTTAAAATATGTTTTTTATGCTTCTTTAATATAATACTATTGTTTTTATTTGGCAATCAAATATATTTTCTCCATTGAAAACTTTGAAAATAATATGGTAAAGTAACAAAACACTGTTTTTTTTAATAAAATGCATTTATTTAACTAGAGAAAAAAAGCCAAATATGTTTTCATAATCAGATGCCAATAGCCGGGTAAAAAGAGCATGAAAAATATTTCCAATTATGTCTCTAAATTTATTCATTTTTTTTTACTCAAAATGTCTGTAAAAGCTACCAAAATCCGAAGCTTGTATTTAAAATAGGTTCTAAGATGTACCGTAAAACGGTACAACTTTGTGCCAAGGGGGCAACATTGGGCTACCAATGCCATGGCCATTATTTTGCTCTCTAGTGGCCTCTTTTTCGAACTTACAAGCTCCAAAAAAAATTACCAGGTAGTGTAACCATTCAGATAGCTAACGACGCTTTATCAGAGATTGCCATTGTTTTTGTATGCCTTAGATAATTTAGTCGTTCTTAGTGCGTGATTCAACTCACTCGTGGAAGAGTCAAAAGTCTCCTTTGGGCAAATCACTTATACTGTTTTCCAAGATCTGGTAAGCCGTTTTTTGACTTAAAATGTTTCATAGTTTTTCACAAGCTCTCAACATTTATTGAAAATGGGAATGTTGGGGTGCAACAACGGGTCATCCATTTTTCACGTTTTTTAGTGGCTTGGAGATTCATTTTATTCTCTGTAGAGATGCTTTCGTCATATTTTGTATCATTTATTGTAAATAATGGCAAGAAAAGACAGAATAAAGCTTCGGGGTCGCCCTATCGCCCGTACTCATAGGAGTTTTTGAAGAAGGTACTGACTGAAATCTTTACCAAATACAATTGAGATAATCTTTAAAAATTATTTATTTTGATGAGATTTGGAATAAGAAATGTAATTTAGCATTTCAGTTTAAATTTTTTTATTTTTTGTCTCGTTTAAAATTTGTCAGACCTACGTATTTTCAGAGACCTAAGCCTAGCCTTTAGTTGGTACGATTTTTCTAGTTTTCAAATGTTTCTATGTCAAAACCTAGGCAGATAATAAAGAACGTTACCTACGTTTACCATGTTGAACTTTATTAATCACTCGAGGACGACAAGGGATGATTAAGTCTTAAAAAATTATAAACAAAAAGGTATATTATGGACTAAAAAAAATCTTTATACAGTTTCACAAAGAAGACAACGTGGAGTCTCAGACAATAATGGGCCAGATCAAGTTTTCAATGTGTTTTCTAGTTTAAAATGAGGTGATCCATTGTTGAACGAGATGTATAACTACCATTGCTTAAGTTCTCAAATTTTTAAATCAAAGATATAAACCGAATTTTTACTGAAAACATCAAAAAGTGGCCCATAGTTTGACCATTTTACGGTAGTTAGTTTGATAAAATTATATATATATATATATATATATATATATATATATATATATATATATATATATATATATATATATATATATATATATATATGTATATATAATTTTTTTATTGTATCATAAATTGCGCTTATTTCACTTATCAAAGTTTTATGATTTCGAAATCTTCTAAACATGCATCGAATAGGTGCAAAATAGTATTTGAAATAACCAGGAATATTTGACCTTTTCCATTGAGTTTGAAGTGATCTTAACGGCTTTTACTTTCAACAAGACAATAAACTTCCTAACTCCGAATTTACTCGCTCACCGGTACAAAATAAACTTAAACCCTTGTTATGTGCAAAGAAAATTACATACTCAAAAGTCAAAAGTTTTCATGAAATAAGAGATGGTTCCTTAGATAGGCTCCGAGGAAAATTGGATGGCTCAAATACCGCTGCCAACAATTAATCAGGAGCATTGTTAAAGTTTTATTTTTCTTCGTGAGAACATGAAATCCAGAAATTGTTGTTAACTTCAATTCAATGGCACTAGTCAATATAAACGAAATACTGGAATGTCAGAGAGAAACTGTTGCAGGGATTTAATCTGACACTTAAACGTGAAATTAATAGACTTCAATGACTATTGCGTTGATTTCATATCGAATAAAATTGAACACTATTAGTTTTCTGCCTTTGTACTACAACGAATCAATCAATTAAATTAGGATATTTACGAATTCGTTTCCTCTCCATAAACTATTATTTTTGAGCAAAAAAAAAAGAAAGAAAAACTCCACCTTGAACTGAATTTTAGGGTCATAAATATTTTTCTTTACTTTGAAAATCGCATTGCATTCATTAAAAAAACATAAACCTCGATGCTTCCAAATTCCAAATATCAAAGCGAGCCTGACTTTCCAAAATGAAAAAAAAAAAAAAATTTTGCACTTGAAAGTGGAATATAATTTGAAGTCTATATCGTTAGTTATTAAAGTTTAACTTGTGAAAATTTATGTCATCACTTTTGTTTTATTACTTCCTTGATTTACTACTACTGTAAACTATTCATCTTTAAGATTTGTAAAATTCAAACTTCTGTTATTATAATGATTTAACTTCGTTAGAACAGTTCTGCAATAATGAAGAAAGTAACATTTTATATAAAAGCATTCAGTTAATAATGACTTCAACACAAAACTGTAAATTATAAAATCTTAATAAAACTGGACTTTTATGGTATCAGTTCAAACAAAATTATTTCATCATAGTTATACAATAAATAGTTTATAAATCGATAGGAAAAAATGAGTAAGAGATTAACATTGCAGAAACTTTGGTTTTTAAACCATAATATCAATCCTTATGTGTTAGCTTATATGAATGTATTAGTTAGAGACCCTTCCCTTCAGAATACTATCAATGACTATGAATTGGTCAACACTTCTAAAAAGAGAAAAAAGAAAAGAAAAAGGAAGAAACTATTCACAAAATCCTCGACTGAAGATTTCTAACCCAAACATTGTATTTAGGAGAATGACAAAACGTTCATATTGCCTAGAGCTTCTGAAGAGACCTTTTGCAACCCCATAATATATATATATATATATATATATATATATATACATGAATACAGGGTGGTTATAAAATAACGCGTGGCCCTCACGCGCGCGAAGTGCTGGACGAAAGACTCAAATTTCACAGGTGCACATAGTAGACCGTGGGATTTCAATTTCTGAAATATAATAAAATAGTTTCAAAAATTTCCACCAGGGAAATTTTTGGCACTGTAAAAGGTGTATTCATGTACTGTGAATATACCGTCATATACTGTGAATATGGACGGATTCGATGCCAACTGCCAAAATATGATCTTTGTTCGAAACCAAAGAACGCGTTTATGCAAATTATTGCAGTCTATGAGGATAACCGTACCGCAATTTTCTTCGTGATAACTCTTAGTAGTTTTCTTTCTTTCTTCTTTTTTAATGAAAATTTACGACTATTATTTTAAACGTCATTTGTAAATAACAATAACTTTTTCTTGCCAAAATTGGTGTATGCAGCTTCTTTTCAAATTTAATCCTTCTGTATTCACAATAATACACTTTTACTGAAATAAAATATCCCCTGGTGGTGACGTTTAAAACTATTGTGTTTTAATATATATATATATATATATATATATATACAGTCGAGCCCCTTTAATAAAATAGGAAATTTGCCAGGAAAAATTATTCTAATAAGCGGGATATTCTATTATCCGATATTCCATTAAGCGGGCTCGACTGTATATATATATATATATATATATACAGTCGAGTATACAGTCTTTTGTATGCTTAAAACTGTATATATATATATATATATATATATAAAATGCGTGTGTGTGCGTGTGCGCGCGCGCACATAAACTGTGCAAAATGTTTTTTGTATGCTTAAAACTGTAAGAACAAAACAAGACTGGAGATTCTAGGCAAAAAAAGTAAAAAAAATAAAATTAAAATTAATTTTGTGTTCCCTTTTTTTTGTTGTGAAACTAGAAAGTGTTCCAATTCATCCCTCTTTTTTGGTATTTCTTTCTATTTTGCGAGAGGGTAGACCGGGGCACATTTACGCCTTGGGAACGGTTACGCAGTGCTTTTTTTTCCAGAACGAGTTATAACTGGAGAGCCAACAGTCATATCAGAGTGATGCTGCTCTCTAGCCTATATTCTGACAAGTTTTTGAGCATCAGTAGAGCTTCAGTTTAGCATGCGGATAGGAAAATCTGTTTTCTAATAAGTTGAGTAAATTTTGTATTGAACGTTTTGAAGCTTATTGTGTGTAAATAATACACAGTTAAGAACAAATAAATATATATAAATTAGTAGAATTTTATCCTTTTTTGAGAATTGTATTTGTATGGACAGAAAAGTTATTAAATTTTCTTGCACCTTAAAAATAAATCCAAACTTGCCAACGGGGAACGCATACGCATTTTCATTGGGGCACATTACGCACGTTCTTACTGCGTCTTACTACTCTGTCTTACTTCTAAACGAGCCTCGGATGCTTTTTTCGCTCTGTACTGTTTCAAATCTTTAGTATTTTCAGGTTATTTAGTTTTGAAAATCACCATTCATTTTAAATTAAGTAAAATATTCGTATATACCCACTAAAAAGGATCTCAAAATTTTCTCTAGAAAGTGCCACTTTCTTGAGAAATTCTGCAGAAATCTGAAGATATTTTTAAGATTTTGTTTTGCCTCAAAAATATCTCAAGAATTTTTTGAAACATTTCAGAGTCATTCACAGCTTGCTAAATTTGAACAGAGGTCCTTTAATGCTCAGACATTTACGCAGGGGAAATCTCGGCTTGTGTGGACGGGGGGGGCGCCCCCCTCTTATTGGTATGTGTTTTTTTTACAATATCTGTTTTCGTCGGATCTTTTTTCCCAAATTTGGCACAGAGATCCTTTGATCAGGAACTCGCATAGGTGGGTTTTCGCCCATTTGTGGGGGGCGGGGGGGTCCCCCCACGGACCCCCCCATGGAGATTTTTTTAATACTAATCCACAGTTTGCATCGGATCATTGCTAAATTTGACACAGGCTCTTAATGCTCAGGAGTTTACATGAGGGGTTTTCGCCCCTTTGCGTGGGGGGGGGGGTAGTCCCTCCAGGGCGTTTCGCCAGAAAATTTGTGAAACGGAATGTTTATGCCTTTTTTTAAAATGGCTGAAAATTTGAGATTCTAAAAAAAAGTAAGCAATCCAATGTTATATAAATTTAAATTTTTAGTCATAAAATTGCCCTTTGTTTACAGTTTTTTTTCTTTTATTAAATGTTGATGTCGAATGGAGTTTTTGATGTTCAAGAAATTATTGTGAACAATAAGTGTCCTTTAGATTTTAAGAATAATCTAAGCAATTCACGACAATAAAAATTAATACAACACTAGTTCATATTCTGATATTTTGTCCAAAAGTGCTGTATTTTTGCCTTTTTAATTCGTTGTAGATTTTTAAAATTTAATGATTTATGAATCACGTTTTTTCATATTTTTTTTGCTCCAAACTAATCAGTTTCGGACATAAAGTGAAGAGAACTGGCTTCCAGCTTTACCGGCGATTGTTTACGTGTTTGTTTGTATGCCCTTCCATGCTTTCGCTCATTCGATTTTTCTTTTCGCTATTATTATAATTCTAATCTTTATTTTGTCTTTAAACTGTTTTTGCTCATATTAATTGAGCTAAGAGTTTTTTTTCTACAGGGTTTTTGTTGTCATGTGATTTCTTTACTACCGTATATCGCCAAATCGCTGGGCTCGTTATGTGCAACACGTGCTTCATTTGCTAGTTAATTCTTTAGATATTTTAATTGTCAGCTTTTTTCTTTGTTTTTGTTTAATGCAAATTGAGTCTTTGATGTTTCTACTGTGCTTTTATTTTCATATTAATGTGAGAAAAAAAAAAATCACACTTTCGCTCACGTGCAGCTTTTATTACATGTTTTGGTAGTTGTTGAAACGTTGTTAGTTTTTTTTTTTTTGATATGTTCGGGTTTTTTCTTTTTACTTTTATTATGATTATTTTTATTTATTGCGTTATTTGCACGAAATTGAAACTACAGTTGAATGTGAGTAAATGCATAGAAGTAACCTAGAGAAAAACAAATTTCTCATAATAAGACTCAAATATCGAATGTATGGATAAAAATAAATTGAGCCAGTAGACATAAGCATGGAAAGATAGACGCATATTACTTGAATAGTGAAAAATTTTAATGAAAACTTGAATAAAATAAGAAAATGTCTAATTAATAAGTAACCTGAACTTAAGAACAAAATGGAGAATGAGTGAAAGCGTGCAAGGCATACGTACTACACGTTAGCCGACACATTTACTATCAGGTCAGTATCCCTTGCTAGAAACCTGCTGCATACGTCTTTCATTTTTGGTCAATAAGTATTAAAAAAAGCTTAAAATCAAATTTTTTATCCTGTCCTGGATCCCATTGCCGAGGTAGCAACTATTTTCTTCCTCTGCGACAGTTGTTAAACTTTCCGAGATTGCCCCAAATGTTTTAATTTATTCCCCGCAGATGTGGATCGAGAAGGAGGGGGAGATTGATTTCAGATATTTACCCTTTTATAAATTTGCCAACCTCTGCCTTGTAACATCATGAAAGATCGTCTCAGATAAATTTTTAACTTCCATTTCTAAAAACTTACGTAATAGTATACTCCCTGCCCCCATCCCTTACCTTAAAGTCTTCAAAGGCAGGCCCGAATTAACATACCTGCCATGTGGGGAGGGGGGGGCACGCCTTTTAAAGGGCAGTGGCCATTAGTTTCATAGCATAATCTGGTGGACAGTTAGGGAGCCCAAAAGTTACAGATCCAGGCATGATAAAAGGTGTCCTATACAGTCGACTCTCTATAACACGAAGCCTTACATTTCGAACATTTCTTTATCTCGAAGTTTTCACTCAGTCCTAAAATAATTTAGTTTCTTCAACACAAAGTTCTCTATATTTCAAATAAACTCCTTTTAATTTGGAAAGTTCTACAAAAACTTTGTTTTTTCTAACGCGTTAAAATGCATTTAAAATTAGGGGAAAAAAAGATTTTCTTATCAGCTTGTGTGAGGGGGATAATTATTTTATATTAGTGCTCCTAAATGCACACAGTGCTGTGAAATCACTACATTTCAAGATTTTGCACAATTGCGGCAAGTACCGTGTGCAAAATTTATCCTAATGTTGACTAAACGGCAGCGGAGTTTGGAAATGCCAGGTTTTCAGGAATGGGATTTAACAACAGGTTTGCAAGCGAGTATTTTCACCCTACCCTATGTGATTCTGAGATGCTGCCAAGTTATCCAGTTCTAAGACTCTACTGTATCTCTTTTACATATGAATGCTTCTACTTTAGTGCATTTACTCCGTAACATTTCATTGCAAATTTTCATATTTATTTAAATTGTTTTGTCCAGATATGTACCAAAACCAGAGACTACATAATCAGAAGGGATTATCATAATTAATTATATCTTTCATTATATCTTTATGCACTCTTTTTCAATACACGAAAAGAGTTATTTTGAAAAATTTCACATTAGACGAGAACTTATTATTCACATAATAAGAAAAAACCTCAGGTATCACGCTTAAAATTCAAAAATATCTGCAGGAATGAAAAACAAGATGCAGTTGGTAGATGAAAATGTGTGACAATCCCATTAGCTTTTTTTCCAATTATATATCCATGACAGCAAAAGGAATTTTTTTTTCCATTAATTTACCTATTTTAAAGATAATGCTTTATGGATATTAGTTAACAATTATCAGGCAATGCACATATCTACAGCAAGTAGTGCACACAATATGTGCCTCAGTAAAATCTATGCATATTCCTTACGGAGGCTAGATTTAAAGAAAATACACTATTGCCACTTGCCTGTTTGGAACACTTAAAAATGTTCATAGAAAATGGGAAGCTCGGAGAATTCTCATCTAAAATTTTTCAAAAGAGCAAATATGTAGGTTACACAATATTGGGAATGTTTCAAATGTTTGTAGTTTATCCTAAAGTTTTGGTGATCATAGTTGGTAAGTTAATTTAATTGTTTATTTTTATTCTGATTATTTATTTATTTTATATGTTGATTCTGAACTTAATTTAGTAATTAATAAATTATTGATAATCACACATTTATATAACAAAAACTGCTAGTTTTTAAAAGAATGAAATCTTAGCTTTTTTTATTTTAAAAATAATATACCTTCAAAAGTAAATTTAAAAAAAAAGAAAGAAAAAAGTTTATGAAACCAGTTTAGCTGGTTGTTATATAGCGTTAAGTTAGAAGATTCCTTTGTTTTGAGAAATCAGTATTTTTAGGGATTGTGAAATTGTGTAATATATCAGATGTTTCAAGGAGAAAAATAATAAATTTGCTCTCATGAAAATTCCTACCTGTTTAAAGCTTTTGTATGATTTGTTGAAAACCGGAAAATGTTCTTGAAAATTTCATATTTATAAATGTATCCCCTTGGTTGCAAATTATTAAATTTCAACTCTAATTATTTCATGTATATCAGTATGTTAACTGTTTTTTAGTTACAATGTAGCCCAGCACATAACATTTTGCTTTAATTTTAATTAATGTGCTAAGTATAGATCATATGGTTGAAATTTTATTTTCACAAAACACTGAATTTCGGTATTCTTGTGAAATATGTATGTTTTTTCTGCTAAATTGCATCCCACGAGTCAAGGAAAGTTGCAACTAAAGTCATGGATTTCAAAACTCTAAATGTAGCAGCCTGCACTTGCATAATTTTCATGAGTACTCATCATCAAATTTTAAAACTTCATAAGGGAGCTTACTTTTTTTTTACAGTGGCAGTGCCTCTGTGTACAGAAAGACATGCAATTGCCCTACATAATTATTGTTTATCTTGTCTGATCTAATGATTTGATAAAAAGGTTATGATAAGAGACGTATCGAGTAACCTCGGCCTTTCACTACTCGACCGAGTACTGATTTCCATTTATGTTTTAAAAAGAACCATGACACACATGTGACGAATTTTGAACTCATTAGAATAGTAGTACAGACCTGCATGTCCAAAAAAAATTTTTTTAACATTATTCCAGCTGAAATTTAATTACACGTTATTGAAAAGACTTTGTTAGCATCAATTTTACAAATAAGTTATTTTTTAAGCTAAAAATAAACAAATACATAAAAGGTAGGATGAATCAAGTTGGAATTAAAACAAATTATATCAATCTATACTTCTGGTTTGCTAAACGTAAATAATTTTTAAAAGCAAATGAAACAACGTTAAAAGCACAAATGTGCAGGAGCACTGCAGACAATGTATTTCTGCATTACAAGGAACATCTTTTTCAGTGCATAAAATGTGAGGTAATGAATGTAAAAAAATCCGATTTTTTACCATGTCTTTAAATCCATAAGCTGACATTTTGTGCATTGAAAAAAGCATTCCTTGTAATGCCAAAACACGTGTCTGCAGTGTTCCTGCACATTTGTGCTTTTAACGTTTTATTTTTTAAGAAAAGGTATTTTTATGCTTTAAAAATCCATTTAATAATATAAAATTTTTAAATTTTCTGTATTTGCCTTTTCTGCCCCATTTTTAATAAATAAGTTTCATTAACTTTGGGGCATTAAAATATAAGATTTACTCCATTGAAGCATAAGAAACTTCATTATTGTCAACATTTGAATTTGACTTTTCAATTTGAATTGTATAAATGATTGCAGTATATTATATAGGCTTGCACTTTTTTATTAATTATAAAATCTGCTTTGAACAATATTAAATTTTTTACAACTACTCGGTATTGGCTGAGTACCAAATTTCGGAATAGGTATTATATTATAAGAAGTATGATCCATTTTTAACAAAACTACAAGAAAATTTTTAATAAAACATCAAAACATAGTTTTTAAAAAATCAAAAACCAAAAATTGCCGAAAATTTTATCTCACAAAAGTCTTTGTACACTTTGAAAAAATGTCAAAAAATTAGCAAATAATCTAACTTTTACAAAATTATTATTTAGTAGAATATCATGCAGTATCAACAACAGCTTTTATACGTCTTGGAAAAGATTTCATTGTTTTTTGTTTATTTTTTGTGCAATTTCTGAGTAAGTGTTCCGCTGCACTTCAAGTCTTACTATTTCTAGTTCGCTTTTCGTTTCAATGGTGTATTTTCGTAATCTACCTACCAGATATCTCCAAATATGTTCCGTTAAGTTTAAATCTGGCGTTTGAGGAGGTATTTCTAAGCTTAAGGACAATTTTTGAGGCACCAAACGCAAACGTGTCCTTCTTATCGTTATCTTGATAAAAAAACAAAGTTGTATCCGGTTGCCGAATTTTGGGATAATAGTTTAAAATTGTTTTTTAAAATATTTAAATGAACAGCATGATTCATTATTTCATCAAAAAATTCCAAGTTTCCAAGTCCTGATGCTGTAATGCACTCTCACACTGAAACACCTTCACCGTCCTGATTAACTGATCCAACTGAGTTTTTAAGATTCAATTCCTCATTTTTTCTTCTATTTACAATTATACAACAATTGAACCCAAAATGTTGAATTTATTTTCATCTATAAGTAAGACGTTGTTCCCAAACATTTTGAGCTTATTTATCATTGATATTACGACGGAAAGCGTGAGCTTATTGATTTTTACACGAATAAGAAAATTTCTGCTAGAAGATTTCCCATTTAATCCAGCTAATCAGAGAACTTAGCGAACAATTTTAGGTGAAAATTAAACGCAAAATGTTTCATTCAATTCTGCAGAAACTTTTTCAGCATTCAAGCGTGTATTTTTCGTAATTTTTTTAAACTGTAAACTTCTGATCATGAATTGTTAACTTTGCCAGTTGACCTTTTAGTACCTTGTTTCCGATCCGATTCTTGTCTTTAAAGCATTTTGTCAAGCACTTCACTATAGAATGGTATAAATTAACTAATTTAGAGACATTTCAAACCAATTTATGGCTACTGTGAGGGGAAAAAAATCAAATTTCGAATCAGGTTTGTTGTTTCCTACGCATACCTGCCATTTAAAAATAATAAGCACAATATTAGGGAATAAATAAACAAAAAATTGTCGGCAAATGACTTTACAGTGTCATTACAATGCAAAAATAATTAAAAAACCACATTTGATAATTTTAATCATGAATTTATTCGAAAATATTTCAGTGTACGATGACTTTTGTGGCGTATTTTTTCTCTTTCTCTTCGTTTTTTGACAAATTTCAAAAATAAAATCTAGCAATATTTAAAAAAAAAACTGCTGAGTTTTATTCAGAATGTCATAGGAATGGTGTGAAAAAAATTGAACTTCATATTCGAATTTAGTTTTGCGTTATTTTGGTTTTACTACAAAATTTCAAGGTGTATGAACACTTTTGGGAGCCACTGCATATACAGTGGAGCTTCATATCTCGCCATCCCAAGAGTACATGAAAACATGTTGAAGTGGATGTCAACTTACTGAGGTTCCATAAGTGTAATTTCTAAAGAGTTTCTGTATCACTTTCACTGACCTGGGCTGCGGAGTCGGAGACCGACAGATTTTAGGACAAAAGATTTAGATTCAGGAGTCGAAGATTTAAAATTTCAAGATTCAGTCAGTTATTTTCTCCCAAAGCCCACAACTCTGCGACTGCCAGCGGAGTCAGAGTCTAAGAATCTGAAATTCCCAGAGTAGGAGCCTGTCATTTTTTCTCCCTACTTCGCAGCCCTGTCACTTTCTAATGCATAACATTCACATCATGGAAACTAATTCCAGTATATGAATTTTCTTATTTTGAAAAGTACATAATAAATTACCAATATTTTTTAAATACTGCATGCAGAATAAATACATATTTTTTAAAAAGAGATGATAAAGATTCTTGTCAGTCAGGTCTGAACTCGACAGCCCAAGTTCACATGAAAACATGTCGAATGAAGAGGAAGTCAACTTACTGAGGTTCCATAATTATAATTCATAGCGTTTCTGTATCCCTTACCAGGGCTGCGGAGTCAATGACTGACATATTTTGGGGCAAAGGAGTCAAAGGTTTAAAATTTCAAGAATCTTGAGTCCTGTTATTTTCTCTCAAAAACCCACAACTCTGCCACTGCTAGGACCGTCAAAGTCTAAGGATCTAAAAGTCCCAGAATCAAAGCCAGTCATTTTTTTTCCTTGCGCTGCAACCCTGTCACTTAACATTAACATTTTGAAAATTCATTCCAGTAAATGAATTTCCTTATTTTAAAAAGTACATCATAAAATCACTATTATTTTTTGAAAAGAGATAAAAAAGATTCTTGTCAGTCAGGTCTGTTATGATAAAAAGTCCTGCTCACCCTTGTTTGAAAAACATGTCATGGTGCCATCTTTCTTTAGAGAACATTTATCCTAGCCTTTTAGAATTGCACTAACAGCACAGAGTGTAATGGCTGTTTCCCCTGAATAAAAATGGAATTCCTCTAAAATAACTTCCCAGAAAAGGATTGACTGACTGACCAAGAAATCACAGCGTAAGATTCTGAGAAAAAGTC